>NC_044042.1:107632657-107805058 GCF_901765095.1 Microcaecilia unicolor
GCTGGGTGGCTGCAGGGGGGGCAGGGGACAGAGGAGACACACTTGCACCCAGCGGTCTCACTCTCTCTCTGTCACACACACACACTCGCACATTCACTCTCTCTCTCACACACAGTCACTCTCACACACACTCTCTCAAACATACACACTCCGAGGAAAACCTTGCTAGTGCCCGTTTCATTTGTGCCAGAAACGGGCCTTTTTTTTACTAGTAGCACATAAAAGAAATTATTTTCATCATAAAAAAATATAGTATAACATCTAGGAGAGGCAGGTGGTGGAGTGCAATGATGTACTAAAGAAGAAAAACACACTGAAAGACTGCCAGTCAGTCTCGAAGTGTTTTCCAGTCACTGAGCACTATTTGAATGCAAAAGAAAAATTTTTAAAAAAAGGGATTGCTTGGAGAATTTAGGCTAATGCATTGTATGTAATATATAAATTCATACACAGTACACTAAGGGTTTACTGGTCTATATTTAGGTAAAAAATAGAAAACCTGAAGCAACAGTGGAGGAGTGGAGTGGCCTAGTGGTTAGGGTGGTGGACTTTGGTCCTGAGGAACTGAGTTCGATTCCCACTTCAGGCACAGGCAGCTCCTTGTGACTCTGGGCAAGTCACTTAACCCTCCATTGCCCCATGTAAGCCGCATTGAGCTGCCATGAGTGGGAAAGCGCAGGGTACAAATGTAACAAAAATAAAATAGATACTATTGGAGATTCTACATGGAATGTTGCTACTATTGGAGATTCTACATGGAATGTTGCTATTCCACTAGCAACATTTCATGTAGAAGGCTGCGCAGGCTTCTGTTTCTGTGAGTCTGACGTCCTGCACATACGTGCAGGACGTCAGACTCACAGAAGCAGAAGCCTGCGCGGCCACATTGGTGATCTGCAAGGGCCGACTTCTACATGGAATGTTGCTAGTGGAATAGCAACATTCCATGTAGAATCTCAAATAGTAGCAACAGTGGAGGAGTGGCCTAGTGGTTACGGTGGTGGACTTTGGTCCTGAGGAACTGAGTTCGATTCCCACTTCAGGCACAGGCAGCTCCTTGTGACTCTGGGCAAGTCACTTAACCCTCCATTGCCCCATGTAACTAAAAAAAAAAAAAAAATACCCCAGTAGTGAATACTATTAACTTATATGGTCTTTTCTGAGGGAATGGATCCTCAGAAACTTAGCTGAGATTAGGTGGCAGAGCTGGTGGTTGGGAGGTGGGGATAGTGCTGGGTAGACTTATACGGTCTGTGCCCTGAAAATGACAGATACAAATCAAGGTAAGGTATACACAAAAAATAGCACATATGAGTTTATCTTGTTGGGCAGACTGGATGGACCGTGCAGGTCTTTTTCTACCGTCATCTACTATGTTACATTATGTTACTATGTTAACTGCCAGACCCTCGACCATTCTTCTAACGTTTGGAGATCCCTTCTCATCGTTTCTACTCCCTCCAGGGTATCCACTCTATTGGCTATCTTCGTGTCATCCACAAAAAGGCAAACCTTTCCTTCCAACCCTTCAGCAATATCTCTCACAAATATATTAAACAGAGTAGGCCCCAGCACCGACCCCTGAGGAACTCCACTGCTCACCTTCCTTTCCTCCGAGCGGATTCCATTTACCACCACCCTCTGCCACCTGTCGGTCAACCAGTTTCTTATCCAGTTCACCACTTTCGGTCCTAAGTTCAACCCTTTCAGCTTATTCACGAGTCTTCTGTGGGGGACTGTATCAAAGGCTTTGCTGAAATCTAAGTAGATTATATCTAGCGCTTCATCAAAGAAGTCAATGAGATTCGTTTGGCAGGATTTTCCTTTGGTAAAGCCATGTTGCCTCGGGTCCTGTAACCCGTTGGCTTCTAGAAAGGTAACTCTTCCTTTCTTTCAGCAGTAACTCCATTATTTTTTCCTACCACCGACGTGAGACTTACCGGTCTGTAGTTTCCCACTTCTTTCCTGTCTCCACTATTGTGAAGAGGGATCACATCCGTTCGTTTCCAATCTCGTGGAACCTCTCCCGTCTCTAAACATCTATTAAATAAATCTTTAAGAGGTCCCACCAGGACCTCCCTGAGCTCCCTCAGTATCCTGGGATGTATCCCGTCCAGTCCTATAGCTTTGTCCACCTTCAGATTCTCCAGCTGTTTATAAACTCTTTCTTCCATAAAACAGCGCAGTATCCCTCCATTCCCATTTTCGGGGAAAAAAAAACCCAAATAAGTGCAAAACATGGAAAATCAAGCCATTGGGATGTAGGAGGAGCTAGCATTTTTAGCAAACTGGTCCCCCAGACATCCTAGGACAGCAATGGGGCAGCCTATAGGGCACTTCATACAAATGCTTCCAGGTACACATCTCACCTTTGCTCCCTTATCTTGTCCCCTGAGCCCCCAAAACCCACCCAAAACACATGGTCCCCCACTTCAATAGCCCTTATGGGTGAAGGAGGCACCTATATGTGGGTACAGTGGGGTTTTGGTGACTTTGGGAGGGGTCACAGTTTCCACCACAAGTGTGAGAGGTAGAAGCACCGACCACTACACTACTCCAGGGACCTGCATGCTGCTCTAATAGACCTGGCTGTAACATCTGAGGCTCTCATAGAGGCTGGTAAGTCATATTTTTATTCACATTTTTAGGGGGGGAGGGGTCATCTCTGACTCTCTCCAGTGGTCATCTGGTCATGTAGAGCACCTTTTTTTGCCTTATTCATTATAAAAATAGGTCTAGCTCAAAACGTCTAAGTTTTTGTTTTTGTTTTGTTCCATCATAGCTGAAACGTCCAAATCCTGCCCTTAACACTCCGCCAACATGACCCCTTGAGATCTGGACACACTACAGATGAACAGCATAGAAAAGCATCTGTAAAACAGGTTTCGAAAATAGTGATTTGGACATTTTTGTGAGAGAAACATCTAAATGTTGCTTTATGCCACTTTTTAGACATCATTTTCTTTCAAAAATGCGCCCCAAAGGCTCTGCCAAATGCAAAGACTTTCTAAAATACAGGGGAGAATGTGCAGGTTGTCACATCTATGTCTCCCCACAAAGAAAACATGCTTCTAGACCTTACGTGTGCATGGACGCAGCTTTCTAAAATCACTGGTCCCGTTCTCTATGCATACTCCGATCACCCCAGCCCCCTGTCACCATCAACCTCCCTTCCACTAGCACCATCGACTCCCTGATGAGTGCCAGGCAGATTCAGGCACTCATCAGGCACCCTGATGAGTGCCTGATGAGTACCAGGCAGCTTCTCTCTGCCCCATCTCCATCCCAAAGGTCCCTGATGTCTGGTGGAAGGAGGAAGAATAGTGTCAGGGGAGTCTTGATGGTGCTGGTGGGGATTCATAGTGCCAGTGTTGGGGGGAAGGGGTCATTACACCTGCCTTTCTAGCAGTCACTTGTGAATGCCTCGGGGCAGGTGTAAATACTGACATCTGTATCTTTTTCCAGCAAGCAACCTGTAAATAAGCAAGGCGCAGTGCCCCAACGGGTGCACGGAGCCGCCAGTAACATGGCGCCGTGCCCCGACGGGCCTGCGCATAAGTGCCAGCGGGGTGCGGGCGAGGCGTGGCGGGCATGTTCCCGCTGACCAAGGGCACCCCGCTGGTAAAGGGGGAAAGCCTAAGCGGAGTTTAAAACCCTTGGGAGGAGCCCGGACGACCTCTTCAGGCGTCCGGGCACCAGCATGCACCCAGCCCCCCCTCCCCAGTTTATTGTGAATTGTACCTGTATATATCTTGTCGCAGCGTTAGCGGGGTACCCAAGCCTAATGGTATAAGATAGGCAGCTGGAATAGCTGCGCTTACGGTCGAGCCCCCTTGCTGTACGGCGGGGAGCTATGGTTACGATTGGTCAGTCTTGCTATGACGGCGGACTGGGTTGGAAAATGAGCCTGAGGATGGATCGGCTTGGGTTTACCTAGGGTTAAGATGTTTTGTATATAAATAAAGCTGCGGCCGAGTTATGCCATGTTAAGAAAATACCATGTGTCATGTTATTATTGTAAACATCGGATAACCTTTAGGCCCGAGGGGTCTCGGTTGCCTATGTTATATGAAATATGTCAGTGTTGTCGGGGCAGCGCTCACCACTCTCTTTTCACTCCCCCTTGCTATTTAAACATACTGTAGTTCCCTTCTGTTAATGGCAGCTTTCTTAGATAACCTTTTCACAGGTCATAAGAACATCATTGTTGCCATACTGGGACAGACTGAAGGACCATCGGAGCTGAGTAACCTGTTTACAAGGGTGACCAATCCAAGTCACAAGTACCTGGCAAGATTCCTGCTATTTACACATAGGCATCCTTCTAAAATAACCCCTAAAGGTTGTCCAGATTTGAGCATGGATCCCAGATCTGCGCAGAAAGGGGCCCTTTTACTAAGCTGCGTAAGCATCTACGCACGGCCAACGTGCACCAAAATGGAGTTACCGCCCGGCTACCGCATGGATCTTGCGGTAATTTCATTTTTGGAATGCATCCGGAAAACAATTTTTATTTCTGGACACGCATATTGGACGTGTGCCAAGTGGCATTTGACGCATGTAGGTCATTAACGCCTAATTACCGCATGAGACTTTACCGCTAGGTCAATGGCTGGCCGTAAGTTCTCCGACCCAAAATAGACGCGCAGCAATTTTCATTTTGTCGCACGTGCATTTTCAGCAAAAATTTAAAAAAGGCATTTTTTACAGGTGCGCTGAAAAATGATTCTGCGCGTGCCCAAAACACGCATCTACACTACCGCAAGCCATTTTTCAGCACGCCTTTGTAAAAGGGCCCCACACCAATTAATTACCCCCCCCCCCCCCCATTTACTAAGCCACTTTGAATGGGCTGTGACAGCATTGCCACGCGGCTTAGTAAGCAGGGGGTTAATGAGCTGTTAAAAATCAATTACTGATGTTAATTGACACTAATTAGGATTTCCGCGCAGATCTTCCCATGTACTATCCTAGAACACTGCGTGTCTACGTTGTCTCACGTGCAACTCAAAAGGGGGCATGGGCAGTTCAGGAGCGTTCCCAAAATTTAGGCACAAGTATTATAATATAGGGTCATTTATGTGCCCAGCTGTCATTAGTTGCACCAGTATTTACAGCAGGAAGATATAATTGAGGTCTACAAAATCCCGAGTGGCGCAGAACGGGCAAAAGTGAATCGATTTTTCATTCTTTCAAAAAGTACAAAGACCAGGGAACACTCGATGAAGTTATGTGGAAATACTTTTAAAACAAATAGGAGGAAATATTTTTTCAGTCAAAGAATAGTTAAGCTCTGGAACTCGTTGCCAGAGGATGACGTAACAGCAGTTAGTGTATGTTTCAAGTTTATTACAGGCTTACTGTCCCGCCCATCAAACTGATATCTGAGCAGCTTACATTCTAAAGGGGAGGAGACAGATGGATACAGACAGACATTGAGCTACTAGGACAAACCGACACATGAGGGAAAAGGGGGAGAACTATAATATAGTAACATAGTAACATAGTAGATGACGGCAGAAAAAGACCTGCGCAGTCCATCCAGTCTGCCCAACAAGATAAACTCACATGTGCTACTTTTTGTGTATACCTTACCTTGATTTGTACCTGTCCTTTTCCGGGCACAGACCGTATAAGTCTGCCCAGCACTATCCCCGCCTCCAAACCACCAGCCCCGCCTCCCACCACCGGTTCTGGCACAGACCGTATAAGTCTGCCCAGCACCATCTCCGTCTCCCGCCACCGGCTTTGCCACCCAATCTCGTCTAAGCTCCTTAGGATCCATTCCTTCTGAGCAGGATTCCTTTATGTTTATCCCACGCATGTTTGAATTCCGTTACCGTTTTCGTTTCCACCACCTCCCGCGGGAGGGAATTCCAAGCATCCACTACTCTCTCCGTGAAAAAATACTTCCTGACATTTTTCTTGAGTCTGCCCCCCTTCAATCTCATTTCATGTCCTCTCGTTCTACCGCCTTCGCATCTCCGGAAAAGGTTCGTTTGCAGATTAATACCTTTCAAATATTTGAACGTCTGTATCATATCACCCGTTTCTCCTTTCCTCCAGAGTATACATGTTCAGGTCAACAAGTCTCTCCTCATACGTCTTGTAACGCAAATCCCAAACCATTCTCGTAGCTTTTCTTTGCACCGCTTCAATTCTTTTTACATCCTTAACAATCGTAAAGGAAAGTAAGTTGGGTTTAAAAAAGGTTTAGACAAATTCTTGGAGGAAAAGTCCATAGTCTGTTATTGAGATGGGCATGAGAAAGCCACTGCTTACCCTGGGATTTGTAGCATGGAATGTTGCTATTCTTTGGGGTTCTGAAAAAGCATATAAGGGTCTTCAAGACTGGGACAAGAGATGAAAAATGTATTCAGAATGTGACCCGACACGGACTGTGTTTCGGCGAGAATCCACCTGCATCAGGGGTCAAAAACGTCCCAAATTCCTTGTTGTCTTCTTGTAAAATAATGAGTGAGCCTTACAAAAAGGTCAGTCTCTGTGATTATCCGCGCAATCACAAAAAGCATCACCACTGCCTTAAGTTAGAAAATGCCACCAGTGGAATTCGTAGCATGGCATGTTGCTACTCTTTAGGATTTCGGAATCTTGTTATTGTTTGGGATTCCGGAATGTTGCAGTTATTTGAGATTCTACATGGAATGTTACTACTCTTTGGGTTTCTGCCAGGTACTTGTGACCTCTTTAACATTGCTTTTGACTGGTAACCACTTATAACCACTCGCCTCCACCTACCCTCCTCTCCTCCTTCCTGAACACATTAATTGATTTGATTTGCTTACTTTATTTTTTTGTCTATTAGATTGTAAGCTCTTTGAGCAGGGACTGTCTTTCTTCTATGTTTGTGCAGCGCTGCGTACGCCTTGTAGCGCTATAGAAATGCTAAATAGTAGTAGTAGTAGACCTGGATTGACCACTGTTGGAAGCAGGATACTGGGCTACATGGACCATTGGTCTGACCCAGAATGGCTATTCTTACGTTCTTTCAGCAGGCATAAGTCCTCACGCCCAAAGATAGGCATGTGAATCCACTGTAAGCGGTATCCTATTGAGGTTGCTTAAAGCAACCTTTATAGAATTGATCAGATCAGATCTGAAGAAGGTATCGCCTTTGAAATATAATCAAAAAATGTATTGCTAGTCCAATAAAAAGGTATCATCTTATTTATTTTTCATGTTTTTTTTAAATTTGTATTTATTACAGTTAGAATGTAGAAATTGGAATTTGGACTTCTGAGTCAGGATGTGCTAAATTCCAGTAGTATTTTAGAAAAGAATCTGCCAGTGTAGAGCTTTTCCTAAAATGTGACCGTCGATGGGAAAATAACGATTAAAGTTACCAGAAACAAAAAAAATGAGGTTTTAGTATTTCTATTAGAGCAAACATTTTGTTATACAACACTCCAAACCCCACCCTTTTATGTGAAAAAATAAAAGTTACAGAAGTTGAAACAGGTCACTGCTTTTTTTTATCTATGACGTATGAAAATCAACCTTTAGCCATGTTTTTCCAGAGATGGTCATAAATACAGGAACATGTGGGGATTTAAAAAAAACTTTATTCTTTATTAAATTTTCACATTTGGTACAAAATAAACAAGTAACAACAGGAGTGGCCTAGTGGTTAGGGTGGTGGACTTTGGTCCTGGGGAACTGAGGAACTGAGTTCGATTCCCACTTCAGGCACAGGCAGCTCCTTGTGACTCTGGGCAAGTCACTTAACCCTCCATTGCCCCATGTAAGCCGCATTGAGCCTGCCATGAGTGGGAAAGCGCAGGGTACAAATGTAACAAAAATAAAATAGATACTACTGGAGATTCTACATGGAATGTTGCTACTATTGAAGATTCTACATGGAATGTTCCTACTATTGGACATTCTACATGGAATGTTGCTACTATTGGAGATTCTACATGGAATGTTGCTACTATTGAAGATTCTACATGGAATGTTCCTACTATTGGACATTCTACATGGAATGTTGCTACTATTGGAGATTCTACATGGAATGATCCTACTATTGGAGATTCTACATGGAATGTTGCTATTCCACTAGCAACATTCCATGTAGAAGGCTGCGCAGGCTTCTGTTTCTGAAGCAGAAGCCTGCGCGGCCACATTGGTGATCTGCAAGGGCTGACTTCTACATGGAATGTTGCTACTATTGGAGATTCTACATGGAATGTTGCTACTATTGGAGATTCTACATGGAATATTGCTGCTATTGGAGATTCTACATGGAATGTTGCTACTATTGGAGATTCTACATGGAATGTTGCTATTCCACTAGCAACATTCCATGTAGAAGCCTGCGCGGCCACATTAGTGATCTGCAAGGGCCGACTTCTACATGGAATGTTGCTAGTGGAATAGCAACATTCCATGTAGAATCTCAAATAGTAGCAACAGTAGAGGAGTGGCTTAGTGGTTAGGGTGGTGGACTTTGGTCCTGAGGAACCGAGTTTGATTCCCACTTCAGGCACAGGCAGCTCCTTGTGACTCTGGGCAAGTCACTTAACCCTCCATTGCCCCATGTAAGCCGCATTAAGCCTGCCATGAGTGGGAAAGTGCGGGGTACAAATATAACAAACAAAAAAAACAAAAACAAAAAAATCTCCAACCGCAACCTAAACATCAAACACGATGCAAGGTAAAAATAGAACAGATAGATAATAGTACATCTAGAGCATTCTGGGTAATTAACAGTAGAAGAAATATCAGTGTGAAACCAAATAAAAAACGGTTGCCAACATTTCTCAAAGTCGTCTAAGATAAGCTTGCCGTAAATGTTGCTTGACAGTTCCGAGCATGTGGTGGGAGGAGCCACCTTAGAACTGTCAGCATCTAGAACAGGAGTATCCAGCCTCGGTCCTTAAGGACCGCAACCAGTTGAGGGGGTTTAGGATCTCCCCAATGAATATGCATGGCATCTATTTGCATACATTGCCTCCATTGTATACAAATAGATCTCATGCATATTCACGTGGAAATCCTGAAATGCCAACTGAGAAAGGGCCAAGGTTGGACACTCCTAGATCCTGTATTTTGGTATTTTAGAACCTAGATAAGTAATTAGAGTCTACAATTATCATCACAATCAACTGGGGGGAGGGCAAAAACACTGAGGGCCTTGTTTACTAAGGTGGGTTAGTGTTTTTAGCATGCCTACGCTTATAACCGTGTAGACGCCTATAGGGATACTGTAGACACGCACATGGCTAACACCAGGGGCGTAGCCAGACAACAGATTCTGGGTGGGCCTAGGCAAGAAGTGGGTGGGCACCAAGTATTCTTCACCACCACCAAAAAAATATCTCAGCTGGCGAGAAAACGCTTCTTTCCACCTTGGCTTACCATCAAAGGGAAGTCTTCAGCTGATAGAGCTTGGGATCTCCACCAGCTACCACTAAACATATGCTACTGTTGGGTGGGCCTAAACCCTAAGTGGGTGGGCCCTGGCCTACCTAGGCCCACCTGTGGCTACGCCACTGGTTAACACGCGTTTTGTTCAGCATTGCATCAGCAATTACAGAACTTATGGGCAGGGCAGGAGAGTAGTTGGTTTTGGCCCCTCCAATCCAAAAGGTGCTCTGCTGCACCAGTTGCATAGCCAGACCTGCTATTTTGGGTGGGCCCAGAGTTAACTTGCTTAGAGTGTTTCAGGGCCCAGATGTTACATGTGAACTCACAGTAACATAGCTATGGCTGGGCACAGTTTCACCCAGTGGTGGTGTCTCATTGCCCCCTTTCCCTTCCCTCTGCAGGCAACCCCTTTCTATGACACCCCCCAAGCTCAAAGTCTCAGAGAGAGGGGCTGGATAAAAGGGATGGAACGCCTCTCAGCTTGTAACTTAGGCCTCTTCAGCTTGGAAAAGAGACGGATGAGGGAGGATATGATTGAGGCCTACATAATCCTGAGTGGTGTAGAAGTGAATCGTTTTCACGTTTTCAAAAAAGTACAAAGGCCAGGGGACACTCAATGAAATTACGTGGAAATACTTTTCAAACAAATAGGCGGGAATATTTTTTCACTCAAAGAACTCTGGAACTTTTCGCTGGAGGATGTGGTAACGGCGATTAGCGTATCTGGGTTTAAAAAAGGTTTGGACAACTTCCTGAAGGAAAAGTCCATACTCTGTTTTTGAGATGGACATGGAGGAAGCCGCTGCTTGCCCCGGGATTGGTAGCATGGAATGTTGCTACTATTTGGGTTTCTGTCAGGTACTTGTGACCTGGATGCAGGCAACTGGGCTACATGGATGGCTATTCTACAGTTACAGTTAGTTAATTTATTGTCCTCTAAAGCCAACTATATAGGTCATAGGAGATTACACTATCTAGGAAGATACACAGTAGAAGTAAAAATATTGTTTCCATAACTAATAAACATCTTAAAGCACCTAGTTATCATTTGTAAAAACTTGAAAGCCCAAGATTAAAACTCATAGGAAATTGTCATTTCTTAAGGGGGTGCTGTGCTGAAAGTGCCATTATGGGGTGGAGAACACAGTTAAACTATAACCTAACTGCCCTAACTGTGGGTGACTTTGAAGAAGAATGAAATATGCCTTCTAAGCTCTCTCTGCCTTTGAAGCATCTGTAGAGTCAGTTTTAGGCAGGGCTTTTTTTGAGGGGGGGTACTGAGTACCGGCACCTTTTCCAGTGTCTCCTAAAATTGACCCATGGACCACAAGTTTAATGAAAGAACTCAGGCTCAAGACACCAATTCTGCCTTTGTCATAGATTCTGTGACTGGTTGCAGCAGGGGGGGGCTGGCTATTGTGGAGCGAGTCCCTCAGTGATCACCCCACCCCTGAAGGGTGGCCTGGCATTTGAGTACGGGCACCTTTTCCAGTGTCTCCTAAAATTGACCCACGGACCACAAGTTTAATGAAAGAACTCAGGCTCAAGACACCAGTTCTGCCTTTGTCATAGATTCTGTGACTGGTTGCAGCAGGGGGGGGGGGGGCTGGCTATTGTAGAGTGAGTCCCTCAGAGATCACCCCACACCCGAAGGGTGGCCTGGCATTTGAGTACGGGCACCTTTTCCAGTGTCTCCTAAAATTGACCCACGGACCACAAGTTTAATGAAAGAACTCAGGCTCAAGACACCAGTTCTGCCTTTGTCATAGATTCTGTGACTGGTTGCAGCAGGGGGGGGGGGGCTGGCTATTGTGGAGCGAGTCCCTCAGTGATCACCCCACCCCTGAAGGGTGGCCTGGCATTTGAGTACGGGCACCTTTTCCAGTGTCTCCTAAAATTGACCCATGGACCACAAGTTTAATGAAAGAACTCAGGCTCAAGACACCAATTCTGCCTTTGTCATAGAGTCTGTGACCGGTTGCAGGGGGCCTGGCTATTGAGGGACGGGTCCCTCAGTGATTACCCCACCCCTGAAGAGTGGCCTGGCATTTGAGTACGGGCACCTTTTCCAGTGTCTCCTAAAATTGACCCATGGACCACAAGTTTAATGAAAGAACTCAGGCTCAAGACACCAATTCTGCCTTTGTCATAGATTCTGTGACTGGTTGCAGCAGGGGGGGGGGGGGGCTGGCTATTATGGAGCGAGTCCCTCAGTGATCACCCCACCCCTGAAGGGTGGCCTGGCATTTGAGTACGGGCACCTTTTCCAGTGTCTCCTAAAATTGACCCATGGACCACAAGTTTAATGAAAGAACTCAGGCTCAAGACACCAGTTCTGCCTTTGTCATAGATTCTGTGACTGGTTGCAGCAGGGGGGTGGGGGGGCTGGCTATTGTGGAGCGAGTCCCTCAGTGATCACCCCACCCCTGAAGGGTGGCCTGGCATTTGAGTACGGGCACCTTTTCCAGTGTCTCCTAAAATTGACCCACGGACCACAAGTTTAATGAAAGAACTCAGGCTCAAGACACCAGTTCTGCCTTTGTCATAGATTCTGTGACTGGTTGCAGCGGGGGGGGGGGGGGGGGGGGGGCTGGCTATTGTAGAGTGAGTCCCTCAGAGATCACCCCACACCCGAAGGGTGGCCTGGCATTTGAGTACGGGCACCTTTTCCAGTGTCTCCTAAAATTGACCCATGGACCACAAGTTTAATGAAAGAACTCAGGCTCAAGACACCAGTTCTGCCTTTGTCATAGATTCTGTGACTGGTTGCAGGGGGGGGGGGGGGGGGGGGGGGGGCTGGCTATTGTGGAGCGAGTCCCTCAGTGATCACCCCACCCCTGAAGGGTGGCCTGGCATTTGAGTACGGGCACCTTTTCCAGTGTCTCCTAAAATTGACCCACGGACCACAAGTTTAATGAAAGAACTCAGGCTCAAGACACCAGTTCTGCCTTTGTCATAGATTCTGTGACTGGTTGCAGCAGGGGGGTGGGGGGGCTGGCTATTGTGGAGCGAGTCCCTCAGTGATCACCCCACCCCTGAAGGGTGGCCTGGCATTTGAGTACGGGCACCTTTTCCAGTGTCTCCTAAAATTGACCCACGGACCACAAGTTTAATGAAAGAACTCAGGCTCAAGACACCAGTTCTGCCTTTGTCATAGATTCTGTGACTGGTTGCAGCAGGGGGGTGGGGGGGCTGGCTATTGTGGAGCGAGTCCCTCAGTGATCACCCCACCCCTGAAGGGTGGCCTGGCATTTGAGTACGGGCACCTTTTCCAGTGTCTCCTAAAATTGACCCACGGACCACAAGTTTAATGAAAGAACTCAGGCTCAAGACACCAGTTCTGCCTTTGTCATAGATTCTGTGACTGGTTGCAGCGGGGGGGGGGGGGGGGGCTGGCTATTGTAGAGTGAGTCCCTCAGAGATCACCCCACACCCGAAGGGTGGCCTGGCATTTGAGTACGGGCACCTTTTCCAGTGTCTCCTAAATTGACCCATGGACCACAAGTTTAATGAAAGAACTCAGGCTCAAGACACCAGTTCTGCCTTTGTCATAGATTCTGTGACTGGTTGCAGCAGGGGGGGGGGCTGGCTATTGTAGAGTGAGTCCCTCAGAGATCACCCCACACCCGAAGGGTGGCCTGGCATTTGAGTACGGGCACCTTTTCCAGTGTCTCCTAAAATTGACCCACGGACCACAAGTTTAATGAAAGAACTCAGGCTCAAGACACCAGTTCTGCCTTTGTCATAGATTCTGTGACTGGTTGCAGCAGGGGGGGGGGGGCTGGCTATTGTGGAGCGAGTCCCTCAGTGATCACCCCACCCCTGAAGGGTGGCCTGGCATTTGAGTACGGGCACCTTTTCCAGTGTCTCCTAAAATTGACCCCCGGACCACAAGTTAATGAAAGAACTCAGGCTCAAGACACCAATTCTGCCTTTGTCATAGATTCTGTGACTGGTTGCAGCAGGGGGGGCTGGCTATTGTGGAGCGAGTCCCTCAGTGATCACCCCACCCCTGAAGGGTGGCCTGGCATTTGAGTACGGGCACCTTTTCCAGTGTCTCCTAAAATTGACCCATGGACCGCAAGTTTAATGAAAGAACTCAGGCTCAAGACACCAATTCTGCCTTTGTCATAGATTCTGTGACTGGTTGCAGCAGGGGGGGGCTGGCTATTGTGGAGCGAGTCCCTCAGTGATCACCCCACCCCTGAAGGGTGGCCTGGCATTTGAGTACGGGCACCTTTTCCAGTGTCTCCTAAAATTGACCCACGGACCACAAGTTTAATGAAAGAACTCAGGCTCAAGACACCAGTTCTGCCTTTGTCATAGATTCTGTGACTGGTTGCAGCGGGGGGGGGGGGGGGGGGGGGGGGCTGGCTATTGTAGAGTGAGTCCCTCAGAGATCACCCCACACCCGAAGGGTGGCCTGGCATTTGAGTACGGGCACCTTTTCCAGTGTCTCCTAAAATTGACCCATGGACCACAAGTTTAATGAAAGAACTCAGGCTCAAGACACCAGTTCTGCCTTTGTCATAGATTCTGTGACTGGTTGCAGCGGGGGGGGGGGGGGGGGGGGGGCTGGCTATTGTGGAGCGAGTCCCTCAGTGATCACCCCACCCCTGAAGGGTGGCCTGGCATTTGAGTACGGGCACCTTTTCCAGTGTCTCCTAAAATTGACCCACGGACCACAAGTTTAATGAAAGAACTCAGGCTCAAGACACCAGTTCTGCCTTTGTCATAGATTCTGTGACTGGTTGCAGCAGGGGGGTGGGGGGGCTGGCTATTGTGGAGCGAGTCCCTCAGTGATCACCCCACCCCTGAAGGGTGGCCTGGCATTTGAGTACGGGCACCTTTTCCAGTGTCTCCTAAAATTGACCCACGGACCACAAGTTTAATGAAAGAACTCAGGCTCAAGACACCAGTTCTGCCTTTGTCATAGATTCTGTGACTGGTTGCAGCAGGGGGGTGGGGGGGCTGGCTATTGTGGAGCGAGTCCCTCAGTGATCACCCCACCCCTGAAGGGTGGCCTGGCATTTGAGTACGGGCACCTTTTCCAGTGTCTCCTAAATTGACCCACGGACCACAAGTTTAATGAAAGAACTCAGGCTCAAGACACCAGTTCTGCCTTTGTCATAGATTCTGTGACTGGTTGCAGCGGGGGGGGGGGGGGGGCTGGCTATTGTAGAGTGAGTCCCTCAGAGATCACCCCACACCCGAAGGGTGGCCTGGCATTTGAGTACGGGCACCTTTTCCAGTGTCTCCTAAAATTGACCCATGGACCACAAGTTTAATGAAAGAACTCAGGCTCAAGACACCAGTTCTGCCTTTGTCATAGATTCTGTGACTGGTTGCAGCAGGGGGGGGGGCTGGCTATTGTAGAGTGAGTCCCTCAGAGATCACCCCACACCCGAAGGGTGGCCTGGCATTTGAGTACGGGCACCTTTTCCAGTGTCTCCTAAAATTGACCCACGGACCACAAGTTTAATGAAAGAACTCAGGCTCAAGACACCAGTTCTGCCTTTGTCATAGATTCTGTGACTGGTTGCAGCAGGGGGGGGGGGGCTGGCTATTGTGGAGCGAGTCCCTCAGTGATCACCCCACCCCTGAAGGGTGGCCTGGCATTTGAGTACGGGCACCTTTTCCAGTGTCTCCTAAAATTGACCCACGGACCACAAGTTTAATGAAAGAACTCAGGCTCAAGACACCAATTCTGCCTTTGTCATAGATTCTGTGACTGGTTGCAGCAGGGGGGGGCTGGCTATTGTGGAGCGAGTCCCTCAGTGATCACCCCACCCCTGAAGGGTGGCCTGGCATTTGAGTACGGGCACCTTTTCCAGTGTCTCCTAAAATTGACCCATGGACCGCAAGTTTA
Source organism: Microcaecilia unicolor (assembly GCF_901765095.1). Taxonomy (NCBI): domain Eukaryota; kingdom Metazoa; phylum Chordata; class Amphibia; order Gymnophiona; family Siphonopidae; genus Microcaecilia; species Microcaecilia unicolor. Next base: position 107,647,914 of record NC_044042.1, read on the forward strand.
ATGAAAGAACTCAGGCTCAAGACACCAATTCTGCCTTTGTCATAGATTCTGTGACTGGTTGCAGCAGGGGGGGGCTGGCTATTGTGGAGCGAGTCCCTCAGTGATCACCCCACCCCTGAAGGGTGGCCTGGCATTTGAGTACGGGCACCTTTTCCAGTGTCTCCTAAAATTGACCCACGGACCACAAGTTTAATGAAAGAACTCAGGCTCAAGACACCAATTCTGCCTTTGTCATAGATTCTGTGACTGGTTGCAGCAGGGGGCCTGGCTATTGTAGAGCGAGTCCCTCAGTGATCACCCCACCCCTGAAGGGTGGCCTGGCATTTGAGTACGGGCACCTTTTCCAGTGTCTCCTAAAATTGACCCACGGACCACAAGTTTAATGAAAGAACTCAGGCTCAAGACACCAGTTCTGCCTTTGTCATAGATTCTGTGACTGGTTGCAGCAGGGGGGGGGGCTGGCTATTGTAGAGTGAGTCCCTCAGAGATCACCCCACACCCGAAGGGTGGCCTGGCATTTGAGTACGGGCACCTTTTCCAGTGTCTCCTAAAATTGACCCACGGACCACAAGTTTAATGAAAGAACTCAGGCTCAAGACACCAGTTCTGCCTTTGTCATAGATTCTGTGACTGGTTGCAGCAGGGGGGGGGGGGCTGGCTATTGTGGAGCGAGTCCCTCAGTGATCACCCCACCCCTGAAGGGTGGCCTGGCATTTGAGTACGGGCACCTTTTCCAGTGTCTCCTAAAATTGACCCACGGACCACAAGTTTAATGAAAGAACTCAGGCTCAAGACACCAATTCTGCCTTTGTCATAGATTCTGTGACTGGTTGCAGCAGGGGGGGGCTGGCTATTGTGGAGCGAGTCCCTCAGTGATCACCCCACCCCTGAAGGGTGGCCTGGCATTTGAGTACGGGCACCTTTTCCAGTGTCTCCTAAAATTGACCCATGGACCGCAAGTTTAATGAAAGAACTCAGGCTCAAGACACCAATTCTGCCTTTGTCATAGATTCTGTGACTGGTTGCAGCAGGGGGGGGCTGGCTATTGTGGAGCGAGTCCCTCAGTGATCACCCCACCCCTGAAGGGTGGCCTGGCATTTGAGTACGGGCACCTTTTCCAGTGTCTCCTAAAATTGACCCACGGACCACAAGTTTAATGAAAGAACTCAGGCTCAAGACACCAATTCTGCCTTTGTCATAGATTCTGTGACTGGTTGCAGCAGGGGGCCTGGCTATTGTAGAGCGAGTCCCTCAGTGATCACCCCACCCCTGAAGGGTGGCCTGGCATTTGAGTACGGGCACCTTTTTTTGCTAGAAAAATTGCACTGGTTTTAGGGGATGCAAACAGGGAAGTTGCCCTGGGCCCCAAGCCCGCCTGGAGCTGAAGGGCATATAGCCAGCAGGCTGATTTCAAGGTCCTCTCCTTAGTTTCTGCGCTGAGACCACCAGCCCTGGGTAAACTCGACTTTCCCTTCCTGCCCTGCAATGTTATGGCAGGGAATGAACTTTCCAAGTTCCAACTTGAGCTGTTTTTTTTTATGAATGAGATCCGAGCCCTGAATGAAACACTAGGCCGGGAGGGGGAGGGAAGAAAGAATGCCAACACGATTGGCTGACAGAGTGGCGCCCCGCCTTCGCCTCCGCTCTGATTGGTCGGAGCGTGCGCGGGGATCAGGCTTCATTGAGAGAGAGAGAGAGAAAAAAAAGTCTATGAAACAAAAGACAGAGGAAACCCGAGAGCATGAAAGGAAATTCAGCAGAGCTGCGTCTCCCCTGGGCAAACAAAACCGAGGAGGAAAACAAGCCCTTGCAAAATCAGCAGTGGAGATTTTCCTGCAGAGCTGAGCAGAAACATTGAGTTAAAGCAGCAGCTGCAGAATTCAGGTGAGAAGGGGCTGCGTGAAGGTCAATTCTCAGTGACCACAAGTTCTTACTGGGGTGCAGGTTCCAGGTTAAGGATCTTTGCTGAGCGCCCCCCCCCCCTTTTCTTTTTAAGTGCATGGAGGACGGTGTAAGGCACGCTACAACAAGTCTCCATTTATGCAAAGAGGGGAGGGGTAAGGAAAAAGTAAAGCAAAAAATATGTAATTACATAAAAACGCGCTGTTTCCAATGCCACTGTGAGCATAAAAGTTTTTGTGTGTGTAGGAGCTTACAAAAAGGTAGGATTTATGCATGGGGGGGGGGGGGGGGGGAAGTGTCCTTCTTTATACCTCACCAAAACCTACTTAAAATTACTTAAGTTTAGACCACAGATCTTGTGATAGAGAGCGACCATTTTTCGTTTCCTAGGGGGTTGCAATCGGAAGTAATTAAATCCCCTCCTTAAAAACAGATTTAAAATGCGTTGCTTAAAAAAGATCCCCCCACCCCCGGTCTAGAAGAACTTCAGATTCCACACACTACCTATTTTTGTTTCTAAATATATTGGCAGATCCGCTCAGCGAGTGCCGGATCTTGCTGCATCTCGATTACCCGCAGGCAAAGCTCGCTGGCTCGCGCTCTCTGGCCTTTTTTTTGTGAATGGAGCTCATTATCCATGCATGGTTCCTGCCTTCCATTCATGTTTTTCAGCCTCCGTCTTTTCCTCTACTCTCCAGCCTCCGCAGGGGGATTGGAAAACAGAAAAAGCCTGACTCAGATGCCTACGAAAAGTTAACCAATGGACCACAGAAGGAAAGGCTATTTGGATCAGCAAGTCCCATACACTTTAACTGTAAGTATGTGATGTTGTGCTTTGCTTTCTCGAGTCAATTGAGATTTCTGCAAAGTTGTGGAGGAGGTTAGCGCTCTCTCCTACCTCTTGCTTCTGCTGCATTCACCCCTCCCCTCCAATATATATCTAGCTTTATTTATGTATTTATTTATGACATATCCCACATTATCCCAAACAATTTTGAGTTCAATGTGGCTTATAATAAATAGTGTAGGATATATAACAAAGAATAATGCATAAGAAAGAAAGTAATTTGTTGTATATGTAAATATACATATATATTTTTTAATTTTATTTTATACACGCTGTATTTAATATGTAACTAGTGCAACCAAGCCCGTTTTGTCAAAAATGAAACGGGCCCTAGGAGGGCTCTCGTCTAAGCGATTTCTCCTCTCCCATCCCCTCTGTGTCCTGTGATTCTGACCTCCCCTCCATGTGCAGCAATTCTCCTCTGCCCTGCCCTCCCTTCTGTGTCCCAAGATTCTCTCCTCGCCTCCCATCCCCTCCATGTGCAGCAATTCTCCTCTGCCCTGCCCTCCCTTTTGTGTCCCAAGATTCTCTCTTCGCCTCCCATCCTCTCCATCCAGCAATTCTCTTCCCTCCCTTCTGTGTCCCGCGATTCTCCTATCCCCTCCATCCAGCAATTCTCTTCCCTCCCTTCCGTGTCCCGCGATTCTCCCCTCGCCTCCCCTTCATGTCCAGCAATTCTCTTCCCTTCCTTCTGTGTCCCGACTCCCGCGATTCTCCCCTCGCCTCCCATCCCCTCCATGTCCAGCAATTCTCCTCTGCTCTGCCCTTCCTTCTGTGTCCCGCGATTTTCCCCTCTCCTCCCATCCCCTCCATGTCCAGCAATTCTCCCCTCGCCTCCCATCCCCTCCATGTCCAGCAATTCTCTGCCCTTCCTTCCGTGTCCCGCGATTCTCTCCTCGCCTCCCATCCCCTCCATGTCCAGCAATTCTCCTCTGTCCTCCCCTCCATGTCCAGCGATTGTCCTGAGCCCTGCCCTCCCATCCGTTCGTAACATCCTGACATCAGCTCGCCGCCAGCGTTCCCTTCCCTCTCACTGTTCCACCCTCCTCTGACGTCATTTCGTCTTTACGCGAGGGCGGGACGATGAGAGGGAAGGGAACACTGGAGGCTTGCTGACGTCAGGGTGTTATGAACCCAGCCAGCCATAGAACGTTGAGGTACAAATTATTATATAGATGGGTATATTAAAGCTGTCTCTGAAACACATTCAGGTAATTTTTAGCTTTCTCCAGAATTTGAAATAGTAACCCTCCCCCCCGGGTTTAAAATGACTTTTTAATTGCGGTTTGTCTCCGGAGGATGGCTTGTGAAGCTCGTGTGTTCTCTCCCATAGAACCCCCAAGGAAATGGGAGCTTCAGCAGACCCTTAATGCCCATCAGAAGCGATTTAATGGACACGGAACTGCCTCCTCAGGAATCAGAAGGTAAGATAAGTCCCCAGTATCGACCGCTAACAAATGACAGAACAGTAAAGTCTCTGTATAGCTTTCGTGGTGTGTCTTTGGACTCCCTTTTTCTAATCAAAGGCAGGGCACCCATCTTCCAATCTGACAAGATGGATTCTTTTGTGACCGAAACGTTTTAGCAGAGATATTTTCAGTAGTTCGTTAAGTAATCAAACCGTTTTGTTTTTACAGATCTCTTCCAGGATTTAAGTCAGTTTCAGGAGACGTGGCTGACAGAAGGTGAGTGTGTCTTTTTCCCTGTTTTTGACGTACTTTTTTAATTCATTCTTCATTTATTTAGCGTCCCTGATATTAAACGTTTAAATCGTTTTTCTTTTCATCCGTGCCAGCCACTGGGTTTGTGTAAAAGTAGAATTATGAGTTGTGCTGTTATGCTGTGCATCCGCTTACGAAAGGAGCTTGACTTCTGGTCCGTTTTCGTTTGCCTTGTCTGCCTGTAGTGGCCGAGACTTAAGGTTAATATGTTGCTTCCCAATTGCTAGTCGATGTGTTTTTTGTTTTACCTGCAAAAATTACATTAGGATGTATACTTTAGTAAAAACCTCCCCGTGATTGAAACTTCATTTTCCCTGAAACAGCAGGCTTGTTTGATTTATAAGATGTTTTGCTTAGGACTTCTGTCTTTGAAAGAAAGCTAAAGCAATCCCTTTGAGTCCAATTAATGGAAACTCGAGTCTGGCTAATGGACTCTTTTATAGGTGTTCTGTCAGCAGTCGACCTTAATGGCTGCAGTTGTGCAACACCAGTTAATCTGTGTTTGAATTTAAATTTCTAAACGTGTAGGGACACCTAGGAACATAGACTCCAAAATCTACGCTGAGATCAGAGCATTCTTTATGGCTAGGACATTAATAGAACCCCCAACCCGCAGTTTTAACATTGCTTGGTATCCTTTCTGATAAGTACAGATTTCTTTGATTGCATTCAGAGACTGGATGGTTAGAGTTTTCTCACCTGTATGACTGAATGGATTAATAGGCAGCCACCAAATCAAAGCTAAGATATTAACAATGACTCCACCTTAGTACTGATTATTACATAGGAGGGATGGGGTAATGATTTGCTTAGGTACAAATGCATGATACCCATAAAGGCTATTCAGAATGAAAACATTTTGCATACTGTTTGTGGTTCCTGTCCCGCCCCCCCATATAATAATTGGATTGAAAACTGAATTTCCTTTTGGCTAAATTGTGGTACGGGATGTCATCGGCCTTTCTGAATCTGGTTCTCAAATCCCCTTAATCCATCCAGCCCTCAGAGAGAGTCTCGGTACTGGGTTGTTATGGAGAGAGTTCAGAACACTTGCAGGGCTGATATGAGGGGGGTCAATCGGTTTTCATAGTAGAGGAGATGATCCTTTATGAAACATTACAGACCTTGTGGTTGTTTCATCAGATCTGTGGGACAGTGTTTCACAAGCAGGTGACGGGCTGAAATAACGGCTGAAAGTACTTTTAAGCAGTAAGTCTCTGCTACTGCTACCCCCTCCAACTCCCCCCTTACCCCTTTTTTATAGTCCAGATAAGATGCATCTGGAATATCCGTCTAGTTGAATGTATTAGAAAGTTTGTCTTGGAAGGGATTTTCTCCATATCTGCCTCTGGAAGAAATCTCGAGACCTATCCCACCCCACTCCAGGTTTTTCAAAAGGTGAGTGAAGAGGGAGTCCACTGACGGAGGAGCTTGAGGGGGCTCTTTTGCAGTGGATTTTAAGCTAAAAGGAGATTCTTGGCTCCAGCTGATCTCGCTGCCACTCCCTGAATGCTGTAGCCTGGAAAGTGATCGGGCTTTAGGGTGACTGTCCCCTGGATGATGGTGCTTTATTTTTATTTTGTCTGTTTTTGGGCGAGTTTGAGCTGAAAACATTTTGTAGTGGCAGATTTACCACGCTGCTGTGTGTGGACCTACAAAGAAATAAAATTATAGATGCCATTGCGGAAAGCTGATAAGCATTTCTTAGTATATGGTGAAACCTGTTTGGTTACGTTATGCAATGTTAATTTTGTTTTGTTTTGTAATTACGTGAGCCACTAGAAATTAGCTGTATCAGAATATTTTTAAGTCACTTTTTAAATATTAATCTAAAGGATGTTTTTTTTTTTTTTTTTTTTTCAATTTTTACTGCATTATTTTGTTGGCTTTCTTTAATTTTACCTTTCTAGTGTAGAAAGAAAGGCAAAGATTTTATATGGGATTGGGGAGATGGAGTTTATTTTCCCTTGGTAGAAGAGGTCCAGCTGAGGATCTCTCTTTGAGGTCTAAAGCCTCCAGTTCTAATCCAGAAACCCTGGCAGTGGCGGCTGTGAAAGCTGAGCCAGCGGGAATTCTTTATTTGCTCTCATCCAGTGCCGTAGCGAGGGCTAATGGCACCCGGGGCGGGTCGCCGCTGCGCACCCCCCTGGGTGCAGCAAGGCGCAACCCCCCCCGGACCGCATTCTTACCTGCGGGAGGGCCGATCCACCCCGAGTGCACGTCACTCGGAGCTGCGTCGGCCCCGCTGGTTCCCTGTTCTCTCTGCCCCGGAACAGGAAGTAACCTGTTCCGGGGCAGAGAGAGCAAGGAACCAGCGGGGCCGGCACCCCCCGAGCGCGTGCACACGGGGCGGACCGCCCCTCCCTCCCCCCCCCCATTCCTACGCCACTCTCCAACCGCTTTTAAGGTCCTGCCACATTTTTGGGGCTGGAGAGTGGCAGCAGTGACTGAGGTTATACTGTCTGCATCCAGCCACACAAGTAACTCCACATCTCCCTGCAAAAAGTAGCGATGCAGCTTGTCTGTGGCAAATTTACTTGCAAATCGGCCTGTAGAGTTCTGCTTTAGAAGAATGATAAATTGACTTTAATTCTCGTTAACCTTTTTTATTTCATGGATGCTTAAATGTAAAAGCCCAGAGCCGGTGGTGGGAGGCAGGGTTAGTGCTGGGCAGACTTACATACGGTCTGTGCCAGAGCCGGTGGTTGGGAGGCGGGGATAGTGCTGGGCAGACTTATACGGTCTGTGCCCTGAAGAGCACAGGTACAAATCAAAGTAGGGTATACACAAAATTAGCACATATGAGTTATCTTGTTGGGCAGACTGGATGGACCGTGCAGGTCTTTTTCTGCTGTCATCTACTATGTATCTATGTTACTATGATGCTGAAGGTAGAATAGCAGTACCCCAGATTTATAGAATATCCTCTTTAATCTATAGATTATATGACACATGGATAAAAATGATGATATATTGAGGAGACTGTTCCCCTTCCCCCTCCCATAAATATGGGCTGCTTCAATCTGCACTGTGGGTCACCAGAAAAACAACATAACAGAAAGGGGATAACATTTATAGACACACTGATTTTAGAATTTGCTATTTTTTTTGCATCTTTTTAAAGTTCATCTGTGTTTTAAATGGGACTTTCTCTATGTATAGATTTCTTTGTGTATTTCTTTTGTTTTGGGTGGTTTTTAAGCACACCTTCAACAGCTCACACCCTCCTCCCCCCCCCCCCCCCCCCCCCCCAAGTTCTTCTTGCTTTGGTTCCAGAAACTTAATTTTTAAAATTGATTGTGAAAATGTTTGGCGATTCACCCACAGAAAGAAATGGGGGTATTTTAAGGAAGAAAAAGGCAAATATGTTTGTAGTGAGATAGGGGCTTGAATTTATTTTTACGCATAAAGTAAAACCTTTTTGGACTGACTCAAATACATTTTGCATTCAGTGGCCTGATGAAAGAGGCCTTTTAAACCTTGCTAGTCCCATCCCGTTGGCCTGTCTGGTGCTGATGCAGAGGGCACATTTCTGGAAAGCTAGCCATTTGCATTGAGTCACTTTAAGGGGCCCTTTTATGAAGGCGCGCTGAAAAATGGCCTGAGGTAGTGTAGACGCGTGTTTTGGGTGTGCGCAGAATAATTTTTCAGCACACCTGTAAAAAAAAAAATGGCTTTTTAAAAATTTTTTGCCGAAAATGGGCGTTCGGCAAAATGATGATTTCTGCACGTCTATTTTGGGTCTCAGACCTTACCGCCAGCCATTGACCTAGCGGTAAGGTCTCGCACGATAACTAGGCGGTAACGGTGTACGTGTGTAAAATGCCAATTTACCACCCGCACGCCAGAAAATAAAATTATTTTCCGGCATGCGTAGCGGATGCACATTAAACGTGAAATTACCTCAAGGGCCATGCGGTAGCTGGGCAATAACTGTTAATTGGCGCACACAGGCACCTACGCGGCTTAGTAAAAGGGCCCCTAAATGTCTCGCAGCTGGAATCCACGTGGACTAACATACTACTACTATTTAACATTTCTAAAGCGCTACTAGGGTTACGCAACGCTGTACAATTTAACATAGAAGGACAGTTCCTGCTCAAAGAGCTTACAATCTAAAGGACAAATGTACAGTCAGTTGAGTAAGGGTCGTCAAAATGGGGCAGTCTAGATTTCCTGAAAGGTATAAAGGTTAGGTGCTGAAAGCAACATTGAAGAGGTGGGCTTTGAGCAAGGATTTGAAGATGGGTAGGGAGGGGGCTTGGCGTAAGGGCTCAGGAAGTTTATTCCAAGCATAGGGTGAGGTGAGGCAGAATGGGCGGAGCCTGGAGTCGGCGGTGGTGAAGGGTACTGAGAGGAGGGATTTGTCCTGTGAGCGGAGGTTTTGGGCGGGAACATAAGGGGAGATGAGGGTTGAGAGGTAATGAGGGGCTGCAGACTGAGTGCATTTGTAGGTAAGAAGGAGAAGCTTGAACTGTATGCAGTACCTGATCGGAAGCCAGTGAAGTGACCTGAGGAGAGGGGTGATATGAGTATATCGGTTCAAGCGGAATATAAGGCGTACAGCGGCGTTCTGAACTGATTGAAGGGGGGATAGATGGTTAAGTGGGAGGCCAGTGAGGAGTAGGTTGCAGTAGTCAAGGCGAGAGGTAATGAGAGAGTGGGGTGGTGTGCTCAGAAAGGAAAGGGCGAATTTTGCTGATGTTAAAGAGGAGGAAGCGGCAGGTCTTGGCAGTTGCATTCTCTTTCACTCATCAAATTTTTAAAACTCTTTGTGTACGGATTTTTGGAAGGTTTGGAGGTTCTGCACACACATCAGTTGGGGTTTAGGTGCAGCGCCACTTTTATCCTGCTAGTTGGACAAATTACTTCAGGAGTTACATATAGGAGGGACAGTGTCGGTTGTCTTTCTTAGGTATTTCATCAGCTGTTGATACTTTGAGTTATGATTAGCTTTTTCTGGAGGCTGGGAGATGCGGGCTGTGGTGGACTGGTGATGAATTGGTTTTCGTTGTCTGGTGTGGGTTTTTTTTTTTTTTGGAAAACTGATATGGCAGCAGGTGAGAGAGAGAGACCTGGCCTTTGATGTGAGGGGGTACTTCAGAGTTTGGTCCTGTCACCGGTGGTTTTAGTGTAGATCTACAGACTTTAGGGTCTCTCTTGTCAGATAATGGTGTGTCTGTTATAATATGTACTTAACCCTGTCCTTAATCCTCTGGTCAATACCATCTGTTGGACCATTGAGCATCATTCACTAACTAATAATAATATGGTTAAGGGAAAAATAGGGTGTTCTAAAACCTTAAGGGTTAATAGGAAGACACAGGTAAATTGCAGAGGTTTGGTAATCGGAAAGTTAAAGAAGAGAAATGCAATTTGAAAGTCACTTTAAATGCTTTTCTTTCCATGACTGATCAAAAGAGTAGCATGGGCTGCATATTTTAAATTGCAGCTTTCCTGGAAATTACATTACTGTCTTCAAAGAGTGATTAACATACGGTGGTCCGAGAAGGATTGCTGTAACATGGCGTAGCTAAGTCAGAGCTTCCCAAACTGGGGGTCGACAAACCGGGATCAACCTAGGTGAGCTTTCGCCATAGGTTCATCAGTATTCTGCACCTTTAGAGGGTCACAGAATGTGTTATTTTGCTGCAATCATGGGGCGACAGCCACAAAAGGATTGAGAAGCACTGAAGGTCTTCAAGCAGGTGTACCTGAAAGTGTTACAGATGATTCAGACTTGAGCAGTGCGATTAATTGGTTTCAAGTGACTTCTTACCTTAAGGCTTGGCACAGATTGCTGGTGGATATAACAGCATTTACACATTTAGATTGTATACCGGTGTAAATGCCTGTTTCAGAAAGCTGCTCTTTCCATGTGTAACTGCTCTGGGATGCGAAGATTTCAAGGGGGTGTGGTTTGCATAACTTTTTTCAAAATTTCCTGCACTGGCTTTTGAACTTGCTCCGTGGATAAGAGCTGGCTAACTGCTTGTTTTGACCTGGGATTTCCACCAGTGAATGAGAGCGTAATTGTACTAATCTCTGTGGTGTCTAGCATAATCTCAAATTGTTTTTAAAAAGAGTTGTCACCCAGCGCTTTCATTGGTTGCTCTTGTACATGCCGCTCGGTGAAATCTAGCCGTAGGTAAAGCCCTCAAACGGTCCTCCTCATGTTTTTCTTTCTTTCACAGCTGCTCTGAATGTGCCAGTGTCCATGTATTTGCCCGGCATCCTTAATCTTTATTTTACAAAAGGCTTTGTGTTCAACAGAGCTTCTTGTGAAATGCCAGAGGAACTGTGAGCATTGTAACCTGCATGTTCCGATTTCTACCTCCACGTTCTGTGTATAAAACGAGGCTGAACTGGCTGCGAGTTTTAAAAAAAAATGTTTATGTTCCATCACGCTCATTAAGTTCACGTAAACAACTGGCGTTGGTTCTGCTGTGTTATGGATTGAAGTAGGTTTCCTCAGGAGTTTGGCTGTGTTTTCGGTATCGGCGCCTAGATTGTGGAGTGCTTTACCCCGGGCACTTAGCTTAGAGAAGAAAAAGATCCAAGGCTCTGCTGTTTGCTCAGGTTTTTTCTCGAGATAATGTATTGTTTGGGAGTGTGTAGCAAGGTCGATAATCTGCTAAAGGTTTTATGGTGTTTGATATTATTTGAGGGGGAGGTGTATGATTTATGTTTTTTTAAACGTATTTTGATGTAAAGGGTTTGGATTGCCTTTCAGACTGTTGGACGATACACATTTGCGAAAATAAATTATAGTGTTTGCGTTGTAAGGAGTGTGTGTTCGCTTGACAGCGTCTTTCCTTACACAGTGTCCTGAAGTGTATTTACAATTGCATTCCACTAAAACGTGAAACATCGTTGTGTCTCAACGCAGCAATAAAAACTGTCCTTCGTGGGCAACGGAGGCACAAGGTGGATTGTCTCAGATGGGATTAGAAAGTCCCCAGGTTCGCCAAGAAGGCAGATCAGTCCTGGGCACCGATGCTCAAAACCTAATGCTGGCATTAGATGCAATTAACGCCAAACTAGTGCGCAGAATATTCGGAGGGCTGTAGTGTGGGAAACAGCATGTGCGCCAAAGATGGCTGCAAATGGATATTAATAAGGCGATTTGGTATTCCGTCCTAATGCTCGGAGAACAGCATAGAAACAAATGCTGTCCTTAATGCTGGAAACTTACCACCAGAGGCGTAGCCGGACCTGAACGTTTTTTGGGGGGGGGGGGGAATCGGAGTCCAAAGTGGATGGGGCACAGTTTGGCCTGCCGCACTTACCTTGGCTGGTGGGGGTCCTAACGCCTGCCAGCTGAAGCGTTTCTCTCAAGCGCTATCCTCTGCGCACGCCTGCCCTGCTTCCCCTCAACGTCGCGTGCCTGCTCGGTTTTAGTGATACTGAGCATGCGTAAAGTCGTGTGTGCTCAGTTTCACTAAAATTGAGCATGGACGTAATGTGAGGGGAAGCAGGGCAGACAGTGCGCAGAGGATAGGGCTGGATAAAACGCTTCAGCTGGCGGGGGGTTGGGGACCCCCGCCAGCCAAACCAGGGGTCTCAGGTTCAATTTGGAGGGGGGACCCAGGCCCCCAAGGCACCGTGTGCCACTGCTTACCACGTTGAAAGTTTTTAAGAGAGGATTTCTTCAGAATTTCTCACTTTAAACTGCTGGTTTTGCCTTTTTTAGAAGCAGTATTTTAAACGGTGATAGTGAGAAACAAACGTGTTCAAGTCCGAGAAAGCTGAAAGTGAAAGCCCACATTTGGCACCTGTCTTTCTGTACTTAAATATGAGCCTTTCAGGTGAAAACAATTTTTGAAATGCTTATATTTAACAGAACAGTACCGATATGCGCTTGAACTCCTGTGCGCAAGTGCCAGACACCTTCCTCCCCCTCGCTTTTGGTTTCATAGCGTGCATATAATTTGAATGCAATTTCCTTTGAGCAGCGGAGGTCTAGGAAATGGGTCTGTTAGCTTTAATGCTGGAGTTTTGAGCATCGGCTCCCTGGTTTTGCCATGTTGCATGGATGGATTCGTAATTGTTTCCCCTAAAAAAAAAATCAGACCTGTTTATTTTAGAGCTGAGACAGTCAGTGGGGTGTCAGTCCTTCTGGCCGTAATTTCAAACTCCCTTCTATAACTTGCTTTGCATTTAAATTTAACTTTGGCTTGCTTAGAAGATTTGCTGATTTTTTTTTTTTCCGTTTTGTATTTATTTAATTTGAGCGGTTTCCTTCCTTTCATCTCCACCTGTCAATTTATGGACTTAGAGTTGGTCAATTTTATGATTTTTTTTTGCTATATTGGTTCCTTAAAATAGAAACAAAATTAGTAAGCGGTCTTGAACACAAAAATTAGAGACTGGCTTATGAACATGTATATGCTGGAAGAGAGGAGATATGATAGAGATATTGAAATATCTAAAGAGCATTAATGCACAGGAAGTGAGCCTTTGTCAACTGAAGGAAAGCTCTGGAACGAGGGGGCATACGATAAGAGGGAATAGGCTTAGAAGTAATCTGAAAGGATGGTGGAGGCTGTGGAGTCAAGGACTGTGTCAGAATTTAAAAAGGCATGGGATAAGCACGTGGGATCGCTTAGGAAAAGGAAGAGTTAAAGTCTGCCCATCCTCTGAAACCCTTATCTGTTGTCATGTTTCTGTGAAACAACAAAATGGGCCTCCAAATCCCTGTACGCACTGGGGCAAATGCAGAAAACAAGTGGTTAATCGACTGTGGACTCCAGAAACGAGAGGGACAACCCTTTATACTTTGAAGGGGATTGGTTGATAAAAGGATTTGATTCGGCCTATGGCCTGCCTCGGCAGTCTGTTGATGACAACTAGATGACAAAATCTCCAGTGTAGTATCTTTTTTTCAATGAGAAGGTCTGAGAGAAGGCAGCATTTCTGTGGACCCTTCTTTAATGTTTTTTGCATTGAAAAAGATACTACATTGGAGCTAGAAGGTTGTTAGGCTTTATAGAGAGAGGTGTGACCAGCAGAAGAAAGGAGGTGTTGATGCCCCTGTATAAGTCGTTGGTGAGGCCCCACCTTGAGTATTGTGTTCAGTTTTGGAGGCTGTACCAAGCTATGAGAATGGTAAGGGATTTGCGTTACAAGACGTATAAGGAGAGACTTGTTGACCTGAACATGTATACTCTGGAAGAAAGGAGAAACAGGGGTGATATGATACAGACGTTCCAATATTTGAAAAGTATTAATCCGCAAACGAACCTTTTCCGGAGGTGCGAAGGCGGTAGAACGAGAGGACATGAAATGAGATTGAAGGGGGGCAGACTCAAGAAAAATGTCAGGAAGTATTTCTTCACGGAGAGAGTGGTGGATGCTTGGAATGCCCTCCCGCGGGAGGTGGTGGAAATGAAAACGGTAACAGAATTCAAACACGTGTGGGATAAACATAAAGGAATCCTGTTCAGAAGGAATGGATCCTCAGGAGCTTAGCCGAGATTGGGTGGCAGAGCCAGAGGCGGGAATAGTGCTGGGCAGACTTACACGGTCTGTGCCCTGAAAAGGACAGGTACAAATCAAGGTGAGGTATACACAAAGAGTAGCACATATGAGTTTATCTTGTTGGGCAGACTGGATGGACCATGTAGGTCTTTTTCTGCCGTCATTTACTATGTTACTATGTTACATTGGAGATTTTGTCATCGACAGACTCCTGAGGCAGGCCATAGGCCGAAACATGGTGGTGTCGAGTCTTTTTATCAATAAATCTTCTTTAAAGTATAAAGGGTTGTCCCTCTCGTTTCTGGAGTCCAGGGTCGATTTCCCACTTGTTTTCTGCTGTTGCTCTATCCCGTGGGATTTCAGAGTTCTCCACTTCGGTGGATTTCTACTGGATCTTTCTGCACTGGGTCAAAACCAGGATTGGGTCAGCTTGCTTTGTTGAACTGGGGAGAGATGGCCATTCCAGACAGAGATAAGGAGAGAGACTATCCAAACAGAGAAGATGGGAGGTAGAGCAGTGGATGAACACGGCTGAGTAGTGAAAGGGATGAAAACTTGAGGGTGGTTTTTGCACGAGTGTCTGTCTATACCTGCAGCGACTCATAGACTGTGAAGATGCCTCAAAGGTTTACAAAAAACAAAAAAGTCTGTTCTAAAGAAAAATGTGATGTTCAACCACACTTGCAGCTGTTACTAGTTTTAACAGTATAAACAGCATCCTGACAGTGCTAAATTGATTATTGTCAGCATGTCCTCTGATCTCAGGAAAACCTCAGACTGCACTTCGGTGTATGAATGAAAACAGAACTCCATTCCTTTTCGCATTAATAATAACCTTTTGGTAATGCCATGTGCTGATTTTTTTATTAAGGTGCCAAAGTCGCAGTATTTTAGATCCCTCTTTTTCTTAATTTCTAAGGACAGGCTGCAGGATTGAGTGCTGCACCACTGTCTTAGAGCACTAATATTCTGACATGCCAACGCACCATTTTATCCTGAGCAGGAGAGGTCTGGGGCATGTGGACCCCCATGCGGAGCCGTGGAGTGAGGGTTTCCTTATTTTATAGCTCTCTACAAATGCTCATTTGGCAGTGTAACGCTTTGATTTCCACCAGGAGATGGGTAATGTCATATATGCTGCATGTAAGGAGTTCCTGTTGAAAAAACTGCAATCAGCTCAAAACACTGCAGCTAGGTTCATATACAAAATCTCTCATTTTGAAAGTGCCTCCCCTTTATCAACTTACACTGGCTTCCCATCAAAGCGAGAATCACCTTCAAATTATGTACCTTTATCTTTCAAATCCTAAATGGCACAGCTGCAGACTATATAGTATCATTAATAAACTTACCTCAAAGAAACGCTAAATATGAGGCAAGAAACAATTTCAGACTACACCTCCCAAATTGCCAAAAAATAAGTGATCTACAAAACTGTCCACTCTGCAGACTTCACTTACCTAGGAACCAAATGGTGGAACTCCTTAGCACCCAAAATAAGAAATATATACAGGAATATACTAAATATATACTAGGAATGGATCCTTAGGAGCTTAGTTGAGATCGGGTGGCAGAGCCGGTGGTGGGTGGCGGGGATAGTGCTGGGCAGACTTGTACGGTCTGTGCCAGAGCCGGTGGTTGGGAGGCGGGGATAGTGCTGGGCAGACTTGTACGGTCTGTGCCAGAGCCGGTGGTGGGAGGCGGGGCTGGTGGTTGGGAGGCGGGCATAGTGCTGGGCAGACTTTTACGGTCTGTGCCAGAGCCGGTGGTGGGAGGCGAGGCTGGTGGTTGGGAGGCGGGGATAGTGCTGGGCAGACTTATACGGTCTGTGCCCTGAAGAGCACAGGTACAAATCAAAGTAGGGTATACACATAAAGTAGCACATATGAGTTATCTTGTTGGGCAGACTGGATGGACCGTGCAGGTCTTTTTCTGCCGTCATCTACTATGTTACTATTCCGCAAAATCCTCAATTCGTTCCTATTCAAACAAACCCTCACAAAGAACAACTATTTATTACCTGAACATAAGAGTAGCCCTACTGGGTCAGACCAATGGTCCATCTAGCCCAGTATCCTGTTTTCCAAACAGTGGCCAAACCAGGTCACAATTATCTGGCATAAACGCAAATCGTGGTAACATTCCACATAGAACCCCAAGGAATAGCAAGATTCTGGAATCCTAAAAAGTGACAAGATTCCATGCAGAACCCCAAAGAACAGCAAGATTCTGGAATCCTAAAGAGTGACAAGATTCCATGCAGAACCCCAAAGAACAGCAAGATTCTGGAATCCTAAAGAGTGACAAGATTCCATGCAGAACCCCAAAGAACAGCAAGATTCTGGAATCCTAAAGAGTGACAAGATTCCATGCAGAATCTCAAGGAGTAGCAATATTCCAATGTATTGTAAAGTTGGATTCTTACAATAAATTACTTTCTTATGCATTATTCTTTATGTATCCTACACTGTTTATTGTAAGCCACATTGAACTCAAACTTGTTTGGGATAATGTGGGATATAAATGTTACAAATAAATAAGAGTCACTGCTGGGTCACCAACTATTTTTAAGAGACCTCAAGATGTAAAGTAGTTGTCTGATTAATGTATATTTAGATAGGATTAAAATGGCAGCTCTTGGTGTCTTGATAATGGGCTTCTGGAGTCAAGTTATTTTGAAAAGCACAGATTCCATGCGAGGAGTCTCGGCTTTGCAGTATTATGGCCCCTGCCTGCCAATGTGGATTTCAGGGTTCTTAGACCAGCTATATGGAAACATCTAGGCACACTTCACTGCAAATAACAGATCAATCAAGACCTCCTTTTCAGGGGGTGAAGAGACTGGGAGACCAAGAATTAGAGTGGAAAATCATGAATGTTTCTCTGCATTACCCAAATTTTATTAAAGAAAAGTATCCAAGAAACCTTATTTCTCCTGATGGCTCTTTTCATGGTTCATTGAAAGCCATGTCATTAGAGAAACTCAGACTGAAAAGAAGGGTGCTGTAATTGTAAAAAAAAAAGTGATTATTTTTTTTGTTACATTTTTTTACCCCGCGCTTTCCCACTCATGGCAGGCTCAATGCGGCTTACATGGGGCAATGGAGGGTTAAGTGACTTGCCCAGAGTCACAAGGAGCTGCCTGAAGTGGGAATCTAACTCAGTTCCTCAGTTCCCCAGGACCAAAGTCCACCACCCTAACCACTAGGCCACTCCATTTAGCTACTGCCCAGTAAGAGCGGAGACTCAAGACCATGCTTTCTGACCCTGCATTCAGTAGAGAGTATCCTTCTAAAAACCTGATGTCTGTTTTGGTCACAGTGACCTCTAATCGACATGCTCTATGGATTATTCCAAATATCGCAGCCCACCAAGAATTTAAAATGGATTGTGCTTAGGAATAGAGTGGTAGGTGTGACTCTGGCCACAACATGCAGGTCTTTATTGCCGTCGTTGTGTGTTACCGTGTGATGAGGTATGCACGTAGGAATGGTTCTTGTTTTTTTCTGGTAATGTATCACCATTTGCAGTAAAAAGAACGCAGCGAGGCAGTTTACAAATAATTACAATTCTAGAAAAGAAGTTATGGAGAAGCAAGGAGAGCCAAGAAGGTGGTAGGGAATGAGAATAACCGTATTATAGCAGTCTGAGTGTTGAGGTTTTGATGGAAGAGCCAACTTTTTAATCTTGAGAAGGAAGGTTCCATTCTATCGCTAGTGGCCTAAATGGATCAAAAAAGGTCCTGGGTTAGTTTTTGAGGGTCCTAGCTGCAATACTGGTAACATGATTTATTCACACTAGAGCAGTTTCCTTTGTGTACTAATATACGTATTTATGTTCTGTGTAAATGTGTGTTTCTAGGCTGAGAGTCTCTTCGATTGACGAGATTGATTTTTCTTTTCTAGCACAAGTTTTTGTGTTTTTATTGATTTGGCAACCAATGAACTACCCTATGCCTAGAGGTCATGATCAGCCCTTAACACTCTTTATCTCCCTAATCTGACTTTGTTAGCTGTAGGAAGCCTTTAAGTGGTGTTGGATAAGGGGGCGACTGTGTTGACGTGTGCAACTTACAGACTTGAGAGTCCCTTCTGCTGTACCAAGAAAAAACTGTGAGCTGCTCAGAGGGAGCCCTTTAGCGGTGTTGCTTGATAAGTGGTGATGTACTTGCAGCCAGAGATGATCCCTATTTGCAGAGGGTTTTTTTTTTTTTTTGTGGGGTGGCAGAGGACCATCTCAACCCTAACCTACAAAATTAAGGGTCTTTTACAAACTGTGGTTAGCACGAGCGCATACTTGCCACAGTTGAAAAGGGCTTACGTTGGGATGTGTTGAGACTTCCTGCAGTAACTTTGCAGTGTGTGTGTGTGTTTGTGTGTGCGCACTACTTACTAAAAAATACACTTTTTTTTGCTGAGGGGACGTGTCTTGGGGGTGGAGAGTAGCACAGAAACAGCCAATCAGTTAGGGAATGTCCTATTGTGGATTAAAAACTGGTTAAAGGATAGAAAACAGAGAGTAGGGTTAAATGGTCAGTATTCTCAATGGAGAAGGGTAGTTAGTGGGGTTCCCCAGGGGTCTGTGCTGGGACCACTGCTTTTTAATATATTTATAAACTAGTAAAAAAGCCCCGTTTCTGATGCAAATGAAACGGGGGGGCTAGCAATGTTTTCTTCTGTGTGCATGTGGGAGTGTGTGTGTCCCTGCCCTCTGCCCTCTCTCCCCTCCCCCCTCCGAGTCCTTCACTGTTACAGAGCCAGCGATTTGATTTCGTGCTCTGCTGTTTTCCTTCACTGACTGTTTGTTACAGAGGGCGGGGCAGACACTCATGGGGAAACCGGATATCTCTCCCCCTTCACACTTCCGTCTGGAGGCTTCATAGAACGTTGGTGTTGCCTTTTATATAGAGAGAAGATGACCTAGAGATAGATGGGAGTAACTAGTAACAAAGTAAAATCACAAGAGGATTGAAAAAATTTGCAAGAGGACCTTACATGACTGGGAGACTGAGCATCTAAATGGCAGATGACGTTGTGCAAAGTGATCCATGTGGGAAAGAGGAACCCGAACTATAGCTACGTGATGCAAGGTTCTACCTTAGAGGGCACCGACTAGGAATAGGATCTAGATGCCATCGTTGACACCTTCTGCTCGGTGAGCAGCTGTAGCAAAGAAAGCAAATAGAATGTTAGGTATTATTAGGAAAGGAATGGAAAACAAAAATGTGGATGCTATAATGCCTTTGTATCGCTCCATTGTGCAACACACCTCAAATATTGTGTTTAATTCTGGTTTCTGCATCTTAGAAAAGATAGTGGAATTAGAAACAGTTCAGAGAAGAGCGACAAAAAGATAAAGGGGAAGGGATGACTTCCCCATGAGGAAAGGGCTAAAGAGGCTAGGGCTCCTCAGCTTATAGAAACGACGGCTGAGGGGAGATATGATAGAGGTCTATAAAATAATGAGTGGAACGGGTAGACATGAATCGCTTGTTTACTGTTTCCAAAAATAATAGTCCTAGGGGGCACACAATGAAGCTACAAAGTAGTAAATTTAAAACGAATTGGAGAAAATGTGTAATTAAACTCTGGAATTTGTTTCCAGAGAATGCTGTAAAATCAGTTAGCTTAGCGGGGTTTGAAAAACGTTTGAATGGCTTCCGAAAGGAGAAGTCCATAGACCATTATTAAAATGGACTTGGGGAAAATCCACTGCTTATTTTTAGGATAAGCAGCGTAAAATGTATTGTACTGTTTTGGGATCTTGCCAGGTACTTGTAACCTGGTTTGGCCACTGTTGCAAACAGGATGCTGGGCTTGATGGGCCTTCGGTCTGTCCCAGTATAGCAATACTTATGTACTTAAGAGTTTGCTTTTTATGGCTTATTTGCACTATTCACTGTTTTAACATTAGTTTATGACACTTTGCTGATTATATTTTGTATTTATAGATGCACGATTCGCATCTTGACACAGCACGTCGGTAGAAACTTTGGCCACAGTTGTTGCAAGTGGAATATGAGAGTTGCATGAAAGTCTGTTTTTTTTTTTAATAGGATCCATGAAAGCTGAATTCACTAAAGCTTTAACAAATCATTACTGAGAGGTTTTTTTTTTTAATGCCTGTGGAAGCTTTCTTTGTGAAATCATTTTACCCTGGAAAATCCTACCATATTTTCTTTTGTTTTACAAAAATGGAGGAAGGGTTCTGAGGCTCTTTTCCCTACAAGTTTTTTTTTTTTTTTTTTTTTTGTAGTTCAGTGAGAATATTTAAAATTTTAAATAGAATTTAATAAGGAATTGGCAGTGGGTTACCTAGATACGCTTGCATTCTTATCGAACTGAAGAGAAATAGTCTCAGCTGCATAGACTGGATGGCCAGGTTAGATTTTCTCTGTAATAAAGAGGAGATTAGAAATGTATAGATTGGTCAGCCTTCAATGGGTAGGAAAATGTACAGAGGGAGAAGGATAGTGAAGTATCCTTAGAACAGCAAGATGCAAGACCTAGGGCGGCAGCATGATTTTACTGGCGGGAGATACATCAAACAAAAATTGCTAAATTTCTATCATTGGATGACTAGAGAATTTGATCAAGGCACTTAAGATGTGCCAGTGCATGTCGGACATAATTGAAGGCCCTACGGGGCAGCAACTTCTCGATCACTAGGGCATATAGTAACATAGTAAATGACGGCAGATAAAGACCTGAACGGTCCATCCAGTCTGCCCAACAAGATAAACTCATTTTACATGGTATGTGATACTTTGTACCCGAGTTTGATTTGTTCTTGACGTTCTCAGGGCACAGACCATAGATGTCTGCCTAGCACTGTTCTTGTACTAGAAGTTCTGAAGATTCCGGAATCCTAAAGAGTTACAAGATTCCAGAATCCCAATTAGTAGCAACATTCCATGTAGAACCCCAAAGAGTAACATAGTAAATGACGGCAGATAAAGACCTGAACGGTCCATCCAGTCTGCCCAACAAGATAAACTCATTTACATGGTATGTGATACTTTATATGTATACCCGAGTTTGATTTGTCCTTGTCATTGCCAGGGCACAGACCGTAGAAATCTGCCCAGCACTGGTTTTGCTTCCCAATTACCAGCGTCAACACCTAATCTCCGCTAAGATTCCGTGGATCCATTCCTTCTAAACAGGATTCCTTTGTGTTTATCCCTCACATGTTTGAATTCCATTACCGTTTTCATCTTTACTACCTCCCGCTTATCTACCACCCTTTCCGTGAGAAAATGCTTCCTGACATTACTCCTGAGTTTGCCCCCCCCTTCAACCTCAATTCATGTTCTCTAGTTCTCTACCACCTTCCCGTCTCCAGAAAAGGTTTGTTTTGTTGAAATCTTCTGCTCAGTGTGCGGCGGCCAAAAAAGCAAACAGGATGCTAGGAATTATTAGGAAAAGGATGGTGAATAAGACCAAAAATACTATAATGCCTTTGTATCACTCCATGGTGCGTCTGCACCTTGAGTTCTGTTCGCCATATCTCAAAAAAGATATGGCAAAATTAAAAAAAAGTTTCAAAGAGTGACAAATGATAAAGGGGATGGAACTCCTCTCCTGAGGAAAGGCTAAAGAGGTTAGGGCTCTTCAGCTTGGAAAAGAGACAGATGAGGGGAGATATGATTGAAGTCTACAAAATCCTGAGTGGTGTAGAAGGAAATCAATCTTTTACTCGTTCCAAAAGTACAAAGACCTAGGGGACACTCGAAGTTACATGGCAATACTTTTAAAACAAATAGGAAATATTTTTTTCACACAATGAATAGTTAAGCTCTGGAACTCTTTGCTGTAACAGCGGTTAGCGTATCTGGTTTTAAAAAAGGTTTGGACAAATTCCTGGAGGAAAAGTCCATAGTCTGCTGTTGAAACAGATAAGGAAGCAACTGCTTGCCCTGGGATTTGTAGTATGGAGTGTTGCCACAATTTGGGTTTCTGCCAGGTACTTGTGAACTGGCTTGGCCACTATTTGGAAAACAGGATACTGGGCTATATAGACCACTGGTCTGACCCAGTATGGCTACTCTTATATGTTACGTTTTAACAATGTAAAAAGTATTTTACATAGCCCGCATCTCTGTTATCCCCATGCATGCTTAGTTTGGTCAAGTTTCGCCCTTTCTGGGTTGCATCGGGGGCCAGTTGGAACAAAATAAATATAAATGATGCATAAAAATTGGTAACTAACTACAATCTCATAATCAATTCTGAACAAGAAGATCGTAAATAAATATCAATATGATCTCAGATACAAATTAGTCAAAAGTTGCACTGAAAACTATACTTTTTTTTAAATAAAAGATCACACACAGGCACCTAAAGCTTGTTTTGCATATCCAGACAGGTGTGAAATACAGTTTACACCAAGTGTGATGAAAACTGTAAAGTTAAAACAAACCAAAGGCTGTCAGAACATATCCAGACAGCTTTATGCAGTAGTGGGAGCTGTTGCTAATACATGCAGTTGTGCCCAACCTTATAATCCTAAATTCTGCTCACATGATCAAGAAGTTGTCAAGTGTTTTCAAAGTTTATATTCTTAAAATCTTTTGAACACAATATTCAAGGCGCAGTCGCACCCTGGAGCGATACAAAGGCATTATAACGTCATTTTTGTTTTTCATTCCTTTCCTAATAATACCTAACATTCTATTTGCTTTCTTAGCCACCGCCGCACACTGAGCAGAGGGTTTCATTGTATCATCAACGATGACACCTAGATCCTTTTCCTGGTTGGTTGTAGTCCCTCCCCTTACTAACCATGTCTTTTCTATTCTCAATATCTGTATTGACTACTGCAATTTGCTTCTCGCTGGTCTCCCGCTCAGCCATCTAGCCCCTCTTCAATCTGTCAAAAACTCTGCTGTGCGTCTTATAGTCCGCCAGAGTCGCTATACTCACGTTAGCCCTCTCCGCAAGTCGCTTCACTGGCTCCCTATCCGCTTCCGCGTACGGTTCAAACTTCTCCTTTTGGCCTACAAGTGCATCCACTCCGCAGCTCCTCAGTACCTTTCCGCTCTCATCTCTCCCTACACTCCTCCCCGTGAACTCCGTTCGCTGGGTAAATGTCTCCTGTCGTCCCCCTTCTCCCCCACTGCTAACTCCCGGCTCCGTTCCTTCTATCTCGCTGCTCCCTATGCCTGGAATAGACTCCCTGAGCCGGTACGTCTCTGGCTGTCTTCAAGTCTAGGCTTAAAGCCCACCTCTTTGCTACTGCTTTCGACTCCTAACCATGACTCTCTTACTCAACACCCTCACTTATCACCCCTAGCTGTCTGTTCGTCTGTCCAATTTAGATTGTAAGCTCTGTTGAGCAGGGACTGTCTTTTTCATGTTGATTTGTACAGCGCTGCGTAAGTCTAGTAGCGCTATAGAAATGTTTAATAGTAGTAGTACTTCATTCTCCTTTCCCCCTACTCCCTGCCCACCATTTCTCTCTGCAGCTGTGGTGCTAAAAGCAGGGTTGTATGAACCCATTCAGATAAAAATGGAGCCGGCTGACCATGCTATGCACCACAGGCAATAGAAGCCAACTTTGCAAAAGGACTGGATGCCGGTTACTCTCCCTGAAGGCTGTGAAGGAGATAGCTCAGTGGGGGGAGGGGGACGCTGAAGAACCCACAGAGTTGGCATCTGTGCCACAGACTAGATGATTCTTGTTGAGTAGAGCCTGTCTGATCTTGTGCGAATCTGTTAAGAAGTCACAGCATGGTGGATTTTAATGAACAAACGGTCTGTGTTTTCTCTCCAGGAATGTGTGTCTGGGCATCCTGGAAAAAGTAGGTTTTCTAACTTCAATTTTTTGTGCACTGCAGGATCTCTTTAATGTGAGGGCACGTAAGGGTATCATGACATTACAACTTACACAGTGAGAGAGGTCACAAACTCAGTAGCCTATAAAGAGGCCTTATTACTCATTACAATCCTCCTGGCTTTAGACGGCTAACGGAGCAGAAACGTGTGCAGTGCTGGATCGCAAGATGAAATGCCTAAGCCCAGGGATTCCCAAATTTTACCTTTTAACATTCTGCAGCTGGCTTTGGATTTGAGAAGCCTTAACTCAGTGGCCGTCACTAATTTTTAGGTCGGGTCCACTTTGGATTCAAACGAGATGAAGAATTACTGCCGTATATCTTCCCATGTGAGGCCATGACACTGCTGACCAGTGTGTGTCTGATGGCCACCTCATTAGACCATCTTCAAACTTTTTTTTTTTAATTGAGCGTATCCTCAGGGAAGAGGGTATTTCCGAATGCGTTCTCTTCATCAATTAAGAAATGCCTTCTCCTTCAAGCTTGCCTGCTCTTCCTGTCATCGACTTCCCCCCTTTCTGTTTTGATCTCTGAGGTCTCCGGGTCCTGGCAATGGATCCCTGGGCCTTGCGTTGAAGAACCCTGCTGTAATTCCTTTTTTCTCCTTCCAACTCGATCAGAACCAGGGTTTGGAGCAGTCTTTGATAAAGTGCTTAAAAAATTAAATATCACAGCTCCTTAGGATTTTTTCCCCGATTCGGTTGGTCATTGCCGCAGTGGTCCTGAGGCTGTGAGCAGGGGCTCCATGTGGGATCCTGCAGCAGCAGGCTGTTCAGAGGCAGGGAATCGGCACATTTCTCTCAAAGGCGGTCCTTGGAAACGGTTAATTCCCGCACTGTGTATAGGGTGAGAAGCCTAGTGATCTGCCCATTTGCCCTTCCTGTTGCAACTTTTCCAGAGCCTTCCCGTCTCTCATTATGGTTCTTGCAAAGTTTTACATGCTAGATGTATTTGCTTTGTTTCGGGGCCAACTGGTGGTGGTTTTTAAATGCATTGACAATATAATGGAGTGGAGGAGTGGCCTAGTGGTTAGAGTAGTGGACTTTGGTCCTGGGGAACTGGGTTCGATTCCCACTGCAGGCACAGGCAGCTCCTTGTGACTCTGGGCAAGTCACTTAACCCTCCATTGCCCCAGGTGCAAATAAGTACCTGTATATAATATGTAAGCCACATTGAGCCTGCCATGAGTGGGAAAGCGCGGGGTACAAATGTAATAAAATAAAAAAAAAGCAAAGATTTTGTTTCGGTAACTTCCAAAGTTACCTAAATAATCTTTTTAATTATTGGCCTGTCAATGTCCAAAAAAATCCAACTGGTAAATTTGAGTGATATCGTTCCTTTTAAATTCAAAAACTGTTTGCTTGTCTGAATTTCCATCTCATGATTTCTCGATTTAACGGCTCATGCAGAAAGTCCTGTTTCGTATTGGTGGTCCTGCAAGGAGACCACTGCTTCCTCTTCTTTTTATCATCGTAGGTGATCTAAGAAAGCCTGAGGGGGTCGAACGTTTGGCCAGTAAGATTTGGGTGCTTGGGGTGCAGAAATCCAAGGGAGCAGTGTATGATGTGGAATCAAGCGCCAATGCAAGTGCTTTGGCCGATCTTGTCAGATCTAAAGACGGCTAAATGTTGACCAGAGTTCGGGTGCACAAGGGGAGGTAGACCAGGAGGACAAAAGGAAGCGATTGTACCTCTGTGCAGATCATAGATGAGACCTCCCTTAAATATTCTAGTCAGTTCTAGAGAGCACATTTCCAAAATGATAGACTGATGGAAGGCAACCAAAATGGTGCAAGTTGAGTCTCAAAGGTCATATGGGACAAGTTTTAAAGCCCTAAATATATTGTAGAGGAGAGATGAGGGATGTGATAGACATTAAAATACTTCAAAGGAATCTCTCTATATAAAAGGCAACACCAACGTTCTATGAAGCCTCCAGCCGGAAGTGTGTGAAGGGGGCGAGATATCCGGTTTCCCTATGAGTGTCTGCCCCGCCCTCTCTGTAACACAGTCAGTGAAGGAAAACAGCAGAGCACGAAATCAAATCGCTGGCTCTGTAACAGTGAAGGACTCAGAGGGGGGAGGGGAGAGAGGCCAGAGGGCAGGGACACACACACTCCCACATGCACACAGAAGAAAACATTGCTAGCCCCCGTTTCATTTGCATCAGAAACGGGGCTTTTTTACTAGTAAATAATATATGAGAGAGCAGTAAAATCAATATTCTATAATCTTTGCACTCTGCAGCATTGCAAACACTTGGTTTTCTGTATAGTGGCGTAGACCCCGGTTACCATAGTGTGTGTTTGCTGTGATCTCACATATTTGGGTCGGCTTCAAACTACAGTTAAGGCACTTCAGTTAGCACAGAATGCAGCAGTTCGAGTTTGGGAAGGATGTGGTCGATTTGGATCGCATCTCGCCAGGTTTACAGGTTCCTCCCTGGTTGCCTGTTCAGCAGCTTGTTTTTGTTTTAAATTCATTGCTCTGCTGCTTAAGGCCGGCCGTGGTTGGATATAGCGCAACTGCAGTCCAAATTTGGTTGAGTGGAGGAAGCAGACTAATGGTTAATGCAGTGGCCTGCGAAACAGGGGAACTGGGTTCA
This sequence comes from Microcaecilia unicolor, assembly GCF_901765095.1. Lineage (NCBI taxonomy): Eukaryota > Metazoa > Chordata > Amphibia > Gymnophiona > Siphonopidae > Microcaecilia > Microcaecilia unicolor. The sequence continues at coordinate 107,674,303 of NC_044042.1, forward strand.
ATTCCTGCTATAGCTCCTTGTACATAAGTAATGCCACACTGGGAAAAGACCAAGGGTCCATCGAGCCCAGCATCCTGTCCACGACAGCGGCCAATCCAGGCCAAGGGCACCTGGCAAGCTTCCCAAACGTACAAACATTCTATACATGTTATTCCTGGAATTGTGGATTTTTCCCAAGTCCATTTAGTAGCGGTTTATGGACTTGTCCTTTAGGAAACCGTCCAACCCCTTTTTAAACTCTGCTAAGCTAACCGCCTTCACCACTTTCTCCGGCAACGAATTCCAGAGTTTAATTATACGTTGGGTGAAGAAAAAGTTTCTCCGATTTGTTTTAAATTTACTACACTGTAGTTTGATTGCATGCCCCCTAGTCCTAGTATTTTTGGAACGCGTGAACAGACGCTTCACATCCACCTGTTCCACTCCACTCCATTATTTTATATACCTCTATCATGTCTCCCCTCAGCCATCTCTTCTCCAAGCTGAATAGCTCTAGCCTCCTTAGTCTTTCTTCATAGGGGGGAAGTCCCATCCCCGCTATCATTTTAGTCGCCCTTTGCTGCACCTTTTCCAATTCTACTATATCTTTCTTGAGATGCGGCGACCAGAATTGAACACAATACTCAAGGTGCGGTCGCACCATGGAGATGATATAACGGCATTATAACATCCTCACACCTGTTTTCCATATCTTTCCTAATAATACCCAACATTCTATTCGCTTTCCTAGCCGCAGCAGCACACTGAGCAGAAGGTTTCAGCGTATTATCGACGACGACACCCAGATCCCTTTCTTGGTCCGTAACTCCTAACGTGGAACCTTGCATGACGTAGCTATAATTCGGGGGGTTTTTCCCCACATGCATCACCTTGCAGTTGCTCACATTAAACGTCATCTGCCATTTAGCCGCCCAGTTTCCCAGTCTCGTAAGGTCCTTCTGTAATTTTTCACAATCCTGTCGCGAGTTAACGACTTTGAATAACTTTGTGTCATCAGCAAATTTAATTACCTCGCTAGTTACTCCCATCTCTAAATCATTTATAAATATATTAAAAAGCAGTGGTCCTACTACAGACCCCTGAGGAACCCCACTAACTACCCTTCTCCATTGTGAATACTGCCCATTTAACCCCACTCTCTGTTTCCTATCCTTCAACCAGTTTTTAATCCACAATAGGACATTTCCTCCTATCCCATGACCCTCCAATTTCCTCTGTAGCCTTCCATGAGGTACCTTGTCAAACGCCTTTTGAAAATCCAGATACACAATATCAACCGGTTCCCCTTTGTCCACATGTTTGTTTACTCCTTCAAAGAATTGAAGTAAATTGGTCAGGCAAGATTTCCCCACACAAAAGCCGTGCTGACTTGGTCTCAGTAATCCATGTCCTCGGATGTGCTCTGTAATTTTGTTTTTAATAATAGCCTCTACCATTTTCCCCGGCACTGACGTCAGACTCACCGGTCTATAATTTCCCGGATCTCCCCTGGAGCCTTTTTTAAAAATCGGCGTTACATTGGCCACACTCCAATCTTCCGGTACCACGCTCGATTTTAAGGATAAGTTGCATATCACTAGCAGTAGCTCCGCAAGCTCATTTTTCAGTTCTATCAGTACTCTAGGATGAATACCATCCGGTCCAGGAGATTTGCTACTCTTCAGTTTGCTGAACTGCCCCATTAAGTCCTCCAGGTTTACCGTGAAGTCATTTAACCCTCCATTGCCCCAGGGACAAATAAGTACCTGTATATACTATGGAAACCGCTTTGAATGTAGTTGCAAAAACCACAGAAAGGCAGTATATCAAGTCATATAAGTACATAAGTATTGCCATACTGGGAAAGACCAAAGGTCCATCAAGCCCAGCATCCTGTTTCCAACAGTGGCCAATCCAGGTCACAAATACCTGGCAAGATCCCCAAAAAGTACAAAACATTTTATATTGCTTATCCCAGAAATAGTGGATTTTCCCCAAGTCCATTTAATAATGGTCTATGGACTTTTCCTTTAGGAAGCCGTCCAAACCTTTTTTAAACTCCGCTAAGCTAACCGCCGTTACCACATTCTCTGGCAATGAATTTGAGTTTAATTACACGTTGAGTGAAGAAATACTTTCTCCAATTCTTTTTAAATTGCATGCCCCCTAGTCCTAGTGTTTTTGGAAAGCGTAAAGAGACACATCACATCTACCCGTTCCACTCCACTTGTTATTTTATAGACCTCTATCATATCTCCCCTCAGCCACCTTTTCTCCAAGCTGAAGAGCCCTAGCCGCATTAGCCTTTCTTCATAGGGAAGTCGTCCCATCCCCTTTATCATTTTCGTCGCCCTGCTCTAATTCCACTATGAGGCATATTTTCAAAGCACTTAGCCTTGCAAAGTTCCATAGAAGATTTATTTGTTTGTTGCATTTGTATCCCACATTTTCCCACCTATATGTAGGCTCAATGTGGCTTACATTGTTCCGTAGTGGCGATCGCCATTTCCGGAATGAAAAATACAAAGTGGTATTGCATTAAAGTTCATAAGTGACAGAGTAGATTACGAAAAGGGGTGCTAATCTTTAGTTTTTCTATGAAGCTTGGCTTTCTGAGGACTCTGCTCTCTCCTCAACCTAATATAGGTACATACAGAATAGTCACATTAAACATAGAATAATGTAGGCAGATAAAGACCATGTGGCCTATCCAGTCTGCTCATCCTTGCCATCTACTCTCCCTATCATTCCCTTAGAGATCCTATGTACTTGTCCCAAGCTCTCAAAACCCAAGATCAAAACCAGAGGCCCCTGACTCTTACCTATGGCCCTTTGAACATCACCCTTAAGAGACACCAGCAAGGTCTCTGAGCTATGAAACTTATAAAATCCTGTGCCACTCCTGAATCCAAAAAAATTCTCTGTGACTCCACTACTTTATGCAGCCAAGTAGGAAAAACAGGTTGGAGTAATAAGGGATTTTCTCTCTTTCCCCCCCCACCCCCCAAGACCACTGCTACCATCAGAACCTGATTATGTTCCAGGTTGGATCCTTCCACTTGGGCCTAAGATAGGTTTATTATCTATTTAAAAGTTGCCAGAGAATGTGGTAAAGGCAGTTAGCTTAGCGGGGTTTTAAAAAGGTCTGGATGACTTCCTAAAGGAAAAGTCCATAGACCATTATTAAATTGGGGAAAATCCACTGCTATTTCTGGGATAAGCAGCATTAAATGTATTGAACTTTTTCGAGATCCTGACAGGTATTTGTGACCTGGATTGGCCAGTGTTGGAAACAGGATGCTGGGCTTGATGGACCTTTGGTCTGTCCCAGTGTGGCAATACTTATGTACTTACCTTATTTTCCAGCTGGGCTGTGGAGTCGATACACCAAACCTTCGACTTTGACGCAGACTCCTGCTCCTACTATTAGGCTATAAACTTTTGTTCTGTATTTAAAGTACTGATAAAATTGTTAGATCCAGGACAAAAATATGTATATATAAATATAAAATACACTGGTAAATTTTTATGTTGTTTTTTTTAATTTTGAAGCTGGAGTCGGTACATTTTTACCTACTTCGACTCCAGCCAAAGTTAACTGTGACTCTACAAACCTGTTTCCAAAGACAGAATTGCTCCAGAATGGTGGTTCCCAAACCCATCTCAGGGGAGCCAGAGGGATCTGCCTGCGATGCTTCTGATGTGGCAGATTTATCTTGAATGTTCATAGTGTATGTTGGTGAAACGCTTACTTTGGTGAAGCACCGGAGCTGCAGGGTCCCAGGTAACACACAGTTGCTATCATTAATCTCCGGAAGATCAATCGCCCAACCTGTTGATGCGTCTGCGTAGAGATGTGGAGTAATATGACCTTTCAATTGAAACAACTTGCTGTGAAAAAGATGCTGTCCTGGACATTGCACTGCCATGGCCTGGTGATGAGCCTTGTCGAAACACACTGCCTTCCCATAATGCTATTTTATGTGTGTTTGTGTTGAGCATTGTGGGAGGGGGGGGGGGAGGGAACATATAAAATGCATGAGGGTGCACATTGTATGTCACACCTCTTGTGTCTGTGATACGTTTTCTCCGATTCATATTAAATTTTTCTTCACTCAACGTGTAATTAAACTCTGGAATTCGTTGCCAGAGAATACGGTAAAGGTGGTTAGCTTAGCGGGGTTTTTAAAAGTTCTGGACGGCTTCCTAAAGGAAAAGTCCATAGACCATTTATTAAATTGATTTGGGGAAAATTCCACTGCTTATTTCTGGGATAAGCAGCATAAAATGTATTGAACTTATCTTGCCAGGTATTTGTCACCTGGATTGGCCCACTGTTGGAAACAGGATGCTGGGCTTGATGGACCTTTGGTCTGGCCCAGTGTGGCTTTACTTATGTACTCTATATACTTTGTTGTAAAGAGAAAGGCCAAAGCCACTGTGACTTTAGAACAAAGCCACCGTGATGGAGCTAAATATGACATGGAGGTGTCGCACCCTTTCAGGTGATGTGTGAGCTGGAGGTGATCCAGGAAAGGGGTTTCGTTAAATAAATTATGACACTAAAAGTTTATAGTTTTATTAATGCTTGCTATACCACCCAAACTGACTTTGCATGACAGAACGGTGTACATACCAAATAACGTATAAGAGAAAAAGGAACTCTATTGTTTGACAGGACAGCAAAAGCATTCATTAGTAGACGTAGACAATAGACAGAGGTTTCATCCCCATAAAAATATAAACGAGAATATAATCATGGTGAAAAAAGAGAGGGGAGCAGGAAGAAGACCTGAAAAGGAAGCACTAGAAATGAAAGAGGTCCTATACTGCACCTTTTCACGGCAGCATTTTAAATCCACGAAAAGCCATGCCACTCGCCCACCCCTGCCACCCTGCGTCCATCGTAGGTTTATCGGATCTTTCGAGCTACCGGGAGCATCTTGTTGAATCTATGGGCGTAACGTTCCCGTTTTCTTGTACAAGGCAGAATTAAAAGTCCGTGTCATTAATGTGACCTTGTAATTCTTGCATAGAGAGAGAAAAACTACAAGCCCGTGCATGTGAGTGGGAAGTGGGGGTTGTGCAAAACCAGAACTGGCACGACTATTTGATAGAAGAGAAAATGGATGGGATTCCCAGCGGGCCTGCATTTGAACGCGTGGTCACCTTTTCTGGCTGTCTCTGCCATCATCTGAGGCTGTTGCAGAGGATGCAAAAAAAGGGCAGACTTGAACAGGGGGACGTAGACATTGCCCTACGTCAGTGACTGGCAGCGCTCTCTTTTCTTTGGAAGCCATGGGCGTTTCTGTGGCTACCGATGTAGATGCAGGCTTGGCATGTTTACCTTGGCAGACACCTGGCTCCGACAGCAATACAAGTCGAACTGAGTTCATAGCCTGAAAACAAACCTGGTGCACTTAATATTAACTCTTTGCCTTTTCTTTCCGGTCAAGGTCTGTCAGCTTTATCAGGAGGGAGGAGGGGGAGACAGAATGGAGAAAAGTTTAAAAAAAAATAAAAAAATCTAAGAATAAAAATCTAGTGGGTGGTTTCTACAAATATTGTCACTTATTTTCTTGATTTGCTTTGGGCTTGGAATGAGTAACTCGCTTCATTTTTCTTGCTTCTTCAAGCCCGTTTCCGTTTTTTCATCTTGTTCCTCACTCGGCCCTTGCCCTTCACCCTCTTTTTCTACCGTGCCAGCTTTAAGATTATATCCTAGAGAAAGGTGTTCTGTGTTTTTTTTGTTTTGCTTTGGTTTTTTTTTCTGGCTGGCTGGTCTTGTTTTCTCCTTTTTTGTTCCAGTTCAGTTAGCATCAGGGCCGGGATCCTGTCACCATCCTCCGGATTCTGTACAGGCAGCCCAGATTTTAGCACGATCCCGAGATGTGTGCGCTATTATATTATATATTAATATATTATAACGAGCCATTAGCAAGTAGTAATTGGATGCTGACAATTGACGTTACTTGGCACCAATTAGGATTTGCACTGCTATATTTTTATATCGCTGGGTGCCCATATCCCATAGCACACAACCCAAAAGGGACACTCTGAAAATTACTAGTGGTGCGTACCAGGATTTACCAGGTTAAGTCCTCGTGCCCACAGTCGGGTACAGGAAGAGGCGCTCGGCCAGGAGTGTCCTGTTATAAGAATAGTGCTGATTTTCAAGTGCCATTTACTGAATCTGGCCTCGTGAGTCTACTGGATTCCAAGTTTATTTAATATTTGCTACCGCACCCTATGGAAGCCGTCAGAGCGGAAAGATAAAAAGACAAAAATGAAATATAAACGGTGGACATGACACACTAAGGTTGGTAAGGGTAGAACTACAGTCGTGATAGTTAAGGGGGTGGGGGGGGGGGGTAAATAGTAGGATAGGTCTGCAATAGTCGAACTGACTCCGTTCTGTCAAAAGTAGCGTACCAAGGGTCTGCGCAGAGCAGTCAGATCCACCAGTCCCCTACCCCCTCTGACGTTACTCCCTGTTCTGGGGCAGGGGACCGGTGGAGCCGACATCCGCGCATCCTCAGGTGGTGAGGATGGTGTGCTTTGGAGGAGGGGGAGGGAGAGGCATAGTGGCAACCCACCCCGGGTGGCAGCCAGCCTAGGTACGCCACTGTATTATTGGTGGGCATCTTCAAATAGGTAAGGTTTTTTAAAGTTCAGTTTTAAAATTTCGATAGGGTAGATTGAAGTCTCAATGAACGAGGGAGAGCATTCCAGAGACGGGGTCCTTGTACTGAAAAGATAGAATCCCTGATGTGTTCGTGGTCTAGTAATATGGTACCTGGGAATGATTTAATTGATTCTGCTGAACTGATCTTAATGTCCTGTTTGCACAGTAAGGAATTAGAAGTGAGTTTTTTGGAAGATAGGGGAAATCTTCTCCAGGTAATTGCTACCCCCCCTCCCCCCCCAATTTTAATAGATCCCTGGCCCCACTGTTTCTAGTCTGGTCATTTGAGTAGTATCCCTGAGGCTGATCTAGAACCCTGTTTTGTGGGTTCTAAATCCAGCCACTCTTACTTTTTTACGGTAGGGTGTGCAGGGTGATCGGAGCAAGGGAAAAAAAAGCAGCCCCACCAGCAGGGGTCAGCAACAGTACTGTTCACTGAGTAAGGTTCCTTCTGTGTCTGAAAATGTCGCACCTCGGATTTGAGAGCCAGATCTGGCCTTGGCAGGAGATGGGAGGAGTGACAGGAGCTACCTGTGCTGACCCTGTGGGCAGCACTTCTTCTAAGCAGATCTTGTGCACCTTCAGCCCCAGCCAACTGGAGCGCAGACAAGGGGTCCTGGGACCAAGCTCCGCAAAGCAGTTCTGGTCCTGGAGAAAATGATATTCTTGTACTGGTTTCAGCAGTTGTTATGGGAGCTAAGTAAAACTTAATCGGTGAGCTTCCAAGACCACACAGGCCCTGGCTTTAGGATACAGGCACAAAGGCACTTATGAGAATACAGATTTCCTATGCCACCACAGAGTTTCCGAAACCTGCCCTAGGGACCTCGCAAACGTCTGCATACATTGGATTCATATGTATTAACCTCATGCACTTTCATAGGGGATGTGAACTGATGTGGGGGTCCTCCAGGACAGGGAAACCGTGTCCTACAGGAGTGGAGGAGTGGCCTAGTGGTTAGAGCACCAGTCTTCCGTAGTGGCGATCGCCATTTCCGGAATGAAAAATACAAAGTGGTATTGCATTAAAGTTCATAAGTGACAGAGTAGATTACAAAAAGGGGTGCTAATCTTTAGTTTTTCTATGAAGCTTGGCTTTCTGAGGACTCTGCTCTCTCCTCAACCTAATATAGGTACATACAGAATAGTCACATTAAACATAGAATAATGTAGGCAGATAAAGACCATGTGGCCTATCCAGTCTGCTCATCCTTGCCATCTACTCTCCCTATCATTCCCTTAGAGATCCTATGTACTTGTCCCAAGCTCTCAAAACCCAAGATCAAAACCAGAGGCCCCTGACTCTTACCTATGGCCCTTTGAACATCACCCTTAAGAGACACCAGCAAGGTAGCGGAGCAGTTGGGGGGAAGAGGGGGTGGTGGTTGGGAGGCGAGGATAGGGGAGGGCAGACTTATACGGTCTGTACCAGAGCCGGTGATGGGAGGCGGGACTGGTGGTTGGGAGGCGGGAAATACTGCTGGGCAGACTTATATGGTCTGTGCCCTGAAAAGGACAGGTACAAATTCAAGGTAAGGTATACACATATGAGTTTGTCTTGGGCAGACTGGATGGACCACGCAGGTCTTTTTCTGCCGTCATCTACTATGTTACTATGTTGATATCCAGAGGTGGCCAGTTCAAATCCCGCTGCTGCTCCTTGCAGTAGTGAGGCCTCGTTATAATAAGTGGGGGAGTGCGGGGAATTTGGGGACTTGAGAAATCTAGCAGATAGAGCTGAGTGATTCAGGTTGTGCCTCCGATTCTGTATGTGGCCATGAGGAATCACTTCATCTCCTAATTGCCTCTAGGTTTGGAATTTCTGTCTCTGGCCTTGGGTTCATCCTTCCCATGGGCCCTTCCTTCATTATTGTCTGTAAATGTCCTTTTTGCTGAAGGCACCAGGTAAATGCATGGGCAGAGAGCCAATGAATGAGTTTGTAGGAACAGTTTATTATGGATGTGCTTACTTGCTGAGCGAGAGTGACGGTTGAGGGGGAGGGGTGAGAGAACAGGAACAGGCTTTTTAAAGAGATGAGTGCTGTATTGTGATTCAGCACAGGACCCTGGGAATTGGGAAGGACAGGGGGCTGGAAAAGATTCTCCTGAACAAACACCTCATTCAGGCAGTATGAGGAGAGTTAAGAGAGATGACAAGACCTGGTGGAAGGAAGATAACCAGTGGGTCACAGTGATATTGGGCTACAAATTATATCGTAGTGATAAGATAGATAGGATTGGAGGAAGGGTACTACTACTACTACTACTTAGCATTTCTATAGCGCTACTACGGTTACGCAGCGCTGTACAAGTTAAAACATGGGGAAGGACAGTCCCTGCTCAAGAGAGCTTACAATCTAAAGGTAACAAACTATGTAGTCAGTGTAGTCAGTGTATCATGAATGGGGAAGGTGGTTAGGCGCCAAAAGCAAGGGAGAAGAGATGAGTTTTGAGTAGGGACTTGAAGATGCGCAGGGAGGGCGCATGGCGTATGGGCTCGGGAAGTCTGTTCCAGGCATAAGGTGATGCGAGGCAGAAGGGACGGAGTCTGGAGTTAGCGGTGGTGGAGAAGGGTACAGATAGGAGTGATTTGTCCTGAGAGCGGAGGTTACGAATGGGGACATAGGGGGAGAGGAGGGTAGAGAGGTAATGGGGGGGCTGCAGATTGACTGTATATTAATGAGAACCTTGACTCTGATAGGCTGTAAATATTGCAGGATACAAAACCACTATTGGAATCTTTGTGGATTGAAATACGTGAAAAGGGGGGAAAATGGTGATAGGAGTGTACTACCGTCCGCCTGGCCAGGATGAGCAGATGGACGCAGCAATGTCAAAGGAAATTAGGGAAGAAAATAAAATGGGCAATGTAATAATAATGGGTGATTTCAATTATCCGGATATAGACTGGGTTCATGTAACATCGGTACACGCCAGGGAGATAAAATCCTATATAATAAAACGCACCTCCAATGTTCTGAAGCCGAGAAAGTGAAGCCTTGAGGTATTCCTGCAACGTTCCGGAACTATGTGCCGTCAGTTGAGGAGATGGAGCCTTACAGAGCGCACGAATACTTGAAGGCTTCACTTTCTCACACACACACACTCACTCTCTGTCTCTCACACACACTCTCACACACAGACACTGTCTCTCACAAAGTCTCTCTCTTTCTGACACAAACACACACACACTCTCTCTCTTTCTCACTCATTCTCTCTCACACATACACACATGCGTATTATAAAAAGAGGAAAAAAGACCAAACGTCATACTGAGTGGCTAAACAGGTAAAGGAAGCCATTAGAGCCAAAAAACAATCCTTCAGAAAGTGGGGAAGAGAACCAACTGAAAATAACAAGATAAAACATAAGTAATGCCAAGCCAAATGTAAAGTGGAGATAAGGAGGGCAAAAAAGGATTTTGAAAAAAAAGTTAGCGTTAGAAGTAAAAATACACAGTGTAAAAAAAATTTTTTTAGATACGTTAAAAGCAGGAAGCCGGCTAAAGAATCAGTTGGGCCATTGGACGAAAATGGTGGTAAAGGGGCGATCAGGGAAGACAAATCCATAGCGGAGAAATTAAATGAATTCTTTGCTTCGGTCTTCACCGAGGAGGATTTGGGTGGGACACCGGTGCCGGAAAGGGTATTTGAAGCAGGCGAGTCAGAGAAACTAAATGAATTCTATGTCAACTTGGAGGATGTCATGGCTCAGTTCTGCAAACTGAAGAGTAGTAAATCACCTGGACCAGATGGTATTCATCCCAGAGTATTAATAGAACTGAAAAATGAACTTGTAGAGCTACTATTAGTATTATGCAATCTATCACTAAAATCAGGTGTGGTACCGGAAGACTGGAGGGTAGCCAATGTTACGCCGATTTTTTTTAAAAAGGTTCCAGAGGAGATCCGGGAGTCTGACGTCGGTACCAGGCAAAATGGTAGAGGCTATTAAGAATAAAATTACAGAGCTCATACAAATTCATGAGCTGATGAGACCAAGTCAACACGGATTTAGTGAAAGGAAGTCTTGCCTCACCAATATACTGCATTTTTTTGAGGAGGTGAACAAATATGTGGACAATGGGGAGCTGGTGGATATTGTGTATCTGGATTTTCAAAAGGCGTTTGACAAAGTGCCTCATGAAAGACTCCAGAAGAAACTGGAGAGTCATAGGATCGGAGGTAGGGTATTACTATCGAGTTAAAAACTGGTTAAAAGATAGAAAACAGAGAGTAGGGTTAAATGGTCAGTATTCTCAATGGAGAAGGGTAGTTAGTAGGGTTCCCCAGGGCTCTGTACTGGGACTGCTGCTTTTTAACATATTTATAAATGACCTAGAGATGGGAGTAACTAGTGAGGTAATTAAATTCGCAGATGACACAAAGTTATTCAGGGTCGTCAAGTCACTGGAGGAGTGTGAAAGATTACAGGAGGACCTCGTGAGACTGGGGGATTGGGCGTCCAAGTGGCAGATGAAGTTCAATGTTGACAAGTGCAAAGTGATGCATGTGGGTAAGAGGAACCCGAATTACAGCTATGTCATGCAAGGTTCCGCCTTAAGAGTCACAGACCTAGAAAGGGATCTGGGAGTCATCGTGGATAAGACGTTAAAAACTTCTGCTCAGTGTGCTGCGGCGGCTAAGAAAGCGCACAGAATGTTGAGTATTATTAGGAAAGGGATGATAAACAAACACGAGGATGTTTTCTAAGCTGTTGTATCGCCCCATGGTGCAACCGCACCTCGAATATTGTGTCCAATTCTGATCGCTGCATCTTAAAAAAAGATATAAAGGAATTGGAGAAGGTGCAGAGAAGGGCGACGAAAATGATAAAAGGGATGGAACGACTTTCTTATGAGGAAAGGCTGAGAAGGTTAGGTAGAAGTCTACAAGATAATGTGCGGAGTAGAGCGGACAGATATGAAATGTTTGTTTACACTTTCAAACAACAGAACCAGGGGACATAAGATGAAGCTAGAATATATGGTAGATTTAAAACAGGAGAGAGGTTTTTACTCAGCGTGTAGTTGGACTCTGGAACTCGTTGCCGGAAAATGTAGTGACAGCAGCTGGCCTTACGGAGTTTAAAGGGGGTTTGGACAGATTCCTGAGGGAAAAGTCCATTGATTATTATTACATTTTTTTTTGGGGGGGGGGGGGGGGTTGCCGGGTTCTTGAAGCCTGGATTGGCCACTGTCGGAGACAGGATGCTGGGCTTGATGGACCATTGGTCTTTTCCCAGTATGGCAGTGCTTATGTTCTTAAGTAGACCGTGCGGATTTTCTCTAGGCAAAATGGTAAAACTGGCAGGACTTTAGAGTGTTCATAAGGCTTCCATCATCAATAAACCAGCAGAAGGAGGTTTGGGGGCTTCACGTCCTCTCTGGCTTTAAGCATTTTGAAGGAGGTTAATACAGGGTGTGGAGATTTGAACCTTGGAGGGAAGAACAGATCTTTTAAGGCATAGTTGGTGTTGCATGAGAGAAAAAAATGACCTGCAGACACGGGTAGCATCACGCTACATACCAGGGTCTCGCACGTTGCCCGAGAGTATTTATTTATTTATTTGTTAAATTTGTATCCAAACAAAAAGGAGCAACACTGGGCCTTCAAGACTGAGACAACAGGAGTATTTTATTGATAAATGACCCGACACGAGCCGTGGTTCGGCGTTAAAGAACGCCTGCCTCAGGGCAATCAAACATATAAACGGCGAGTGACCGTACTCACTCGCAAATGCGCAGTAGACTTCCCTCTCTGTCCCGCCCCCGTGTCAATACGTGATGACGGGGGGGGGGGGGGGGGCAGGACAGAGAGGGAAACTACGCGAAGGGGAGGGAACCGCCGAGGTCGCCACCACCCCTCCACCCGGCCTGTCTCTTCGCTATTCAACTTACATCTCCGGAGCAGGCAGATCAGCTGAGCTGCCGTTGGCCTTCCTTCCCTGCCTGTGTCCCGCCCTTGCCGACGTTACGTCACACGAGGGCGGGACCAGGCAGAGAAGGAAGGCCGACAGGAGCTCAGCTAATCTGCCTGTTCTGGAGATGTAAGTTGAATAGCGAAGAGATGGGCCGGCGGCGGCGACTCGGGGGGGTGGGGGGTACCGGCAGCGGTGAACTCGGGGGGGGGGAGGGGCCAGCGGCGACCCATTAGCCCGTTTTAACGGGCTCAACTGCTACTAAAACATATAAATCACCTTAAAAAAACAAATTAAAAAACATGTTTTTATATGTTTTATTGTTAGACCCCTGAGGCAGGCGTTCTTTAATGCCCAGTGTTGCTCCTTTTGTTTGTATACTTTCTATGTATGCTGGTTACCCTCTCTGTTTGGCTTTTACGTTTGTATCCCACATTTTCCCACCTTTTTATAGGCTCAATGTGGCTTACATAGTACAGTAAACGGCGTTAGCCGATTCCGGTATGAACGAGGTGATATTGAGGTACATGTATGGTAAAGACCATTGGGGGGAGAGGGAGAGGAAGGATTAAGATATGTCCAGTTACGGTCTTTGGTTATGGGTTCTCAACTCAGTCCTCGGGGCACACCTATCCAGTCAGTTTTTCAGAAAACTCACAATGAATATGCATGAGAACCTCCATTGTATGCAGATCTATCTCGTGTACATTCATTGCGGTATCCGAGGACTGGGTTGAGAACCTCTGTCCTAGAGTCTCTATCTTGGCCAAGAAAATCTTTACCCACTTACTACTACTACTACTACTACTACTACTTGACATTTCTAAAGCGCTACTAGGGTTACGCAGCGCTGTACAATTTAACATAGAAGGACAGTCCCTGCCCAAGGGAGCTTACAATCTAAAGGACAAATGTACAGTCAGTCAAATAGGGGCAGACTAGATTTCCTGAAAGGTATAAAGGTTAGGTGCCGAAAGCAACATTGAAGAGGTGGGCTTTGAGCAAGGATTTGAAGATGGGTAGGGAGGGGGCTTGGCGTAAGGGCTCAGGAAGTTTATTCCAAGCATAGGGTGAGGCGAGGCAGAATGAGCGGAGCCTGGAATTGGCGGTGGTGGAGAAGGGTACTGAGAGGAGGGATTTGTCCTGTGAGCGGAGGTTACGGGCGGGAACGTAAGGGGAAATGAGGGGCTGCAGACTGAGTGCATTTGTAGGCAAGAAGGAGAAGCTTGAACTGTATGCGGTATCTGATTGGAAGCCAGTGAAGTGACCTGAGAAGAGGGGTGATACGAGTATACTTCTACCATAGCTCTGAGAAAGGTGTCACTGTTATCACCCCCTCTCTTCTCTTGTCATCCCCACTTGTCCATCCTCTTCCTTTCTAGGCCCCCTGTACCCCAGACAGCTGAACTTTGGGGGAGAGCAAGTGAATAGAAAGAGTTAGGAAATTTCTGAGCTAGCATCCTGAAGAATGTTGCTTTAGTGGTGGAAAAGTTGGTGATTTTTGCATATTACGGTATATTTCATGGAACCTGCATCAGAATTGCTCAAAGATGGGGTTTGCCAGAGCTTTTGAGACCCTGTGGGACAGTGTTTCCCAAGTCGGTCCTGGAGTACCCCCTTGCTAGTCAGGTTTTCAAGATATCCACAATGAATATGCATGAGACTGATTTGCATATGCTGCCTTCATTATATGCAGATGGTTTTTTTCATGCATATTCATTGTAGATGTCATGAAAACTTGACTGATGAGGGGGTACTCTAGGACTACTACTACTACTACTTAACATTTCTAGAGCGCTACTAGGGTTACGCAGCGCTGTACAAAATAAACAAAGAAGGACAGTCCCTGCTCAAAGGAGCTTACAATCTAAAGAACGAAATGTCAAGTTGGGGCAGTCTAGCTTTCCTGGGTAGAGGTGTAGAGGTTAGTTGCCGAAAGCGACATTGAAGAGGTGGGCTTTAAGCAGAGATTTGAAGATGGGCAGGGAGGGGGCCTGGAGTATGGGCTCGGGGAGTTTGTTCCACGCGTGGGGTGAGGCGAGGCAGAAAGGGCGGAGCCTGGAGTTGGCGGTGGTGGAGAAGGGTACTGAAAGGAGGGATTTGTCTTGAGAGTGGAGGTTACGGGTAGGAACGTAAGGGGAGATGAGGGTTGAGAGGTAAGGAGGGGCTGCAGATCGAGTACATTTGTAGGTTAGTAGCAGAAGCTTGAATTGAATGCGGTACCTGATCGGAAGCCAATGAAGTGACTTGAGGAGAGGGGTGATGTGAGTGTATCGGTTCAGGCGGAAGATAAGATGTGCAGCAGAGTTCTGAACGGACTGAAGGGGGGATAGGTGGCTAAGTGGGAGACCAGTGAGGAGTAGGTTGCAGTAGTCAAGGCGAGAGGTAACAAGAGAATGGATGAGAGTACGGGTGGTGTGCTCAAAGAGGAAAGGGCGGATTTTGCTAATGTTATAGAGGAAGAAACGACAGGTCTTGGCTATCTGCTGGATATGCGCAGAGAAGGAGAAGGAGGAGTCGAAGATGATACCGAGGTTGCGGGCAGATGAGACGGGGACGATGAGGGTGTTATCAACCGAAATAGAGAGTGGAGGTAGAGGAGAAGTGGGTTTGGGTGGGAAGACAAGAAGTTCGGTCTTGGCCATGTTCAGTTTCAGGTGGCGGTTGGACATCCAGGCAGCAATGTCGGATAAGCAGGCCGATACTTTGGCCTGGGTTTCCGCAGTGATGTCAGGTGTGGAGAGATAAAGTTGGTTGTCGTCAGCATAAAGATGATACTGGAAGCCATGAGACGAGATTAGGAAGCCCAGGGAAGAGGTGTAGATAGAGAAAAGAAGGGGTCCAAGGACAGAACCCTGAGTGATTCCAACAGAGAGCGGGATAGGGGTGGAGGAAGAACCATGAGAATGTACTCTGAAGGTACGATGGGAGAGATAAGAGGAGAACCAGGAGAGGACAGAGCCCTGGAATCTAAAAGAGGACAGTGTGTCAAGAAGTAAGTTGTGATTGACAGTGTCAAAAGCGGCGGATAGGTCAAGGAGAATGAGGATGGAGTAATGACCTTTGGATTAGGACCGACCTGGGAAATACTATTGGACTAATGTACTGACTCCAACACCAACATTTATAATATATGGTAAATATATCATTTTATATTTTTTGTCCTGGATCTAAAATACTGGTAAATGTTACGTTATATAACTTACATTTACCAGTACTTTAAATCAGAACAAAAATTGTAAAGCTTAATATCGGTAAGAGTCTGAGTTAGACAGTAGAAAAATAGAGGCGTCCAAGTCGGAGGTTTTGTGTACCGACTCTACAACTCTGGTCTCCAGAAGGGATATATGTTACAATCCAATCTATTACTCATGAACAATATACAGTACTATAATGTATTCTCCTTTTCCATGTATGTATGCACCTTAATGCAATGCCTTTGTAATTCTGTTACCCGGAAATGGCACCCGCCATTATGGCAAATGTAAGCCACATTGAGCCTGCAAGTAGGTGGGAAAATGTGGGATACAAATGCTACAAATATAAATGAAATAGCTAGACTGCAGGAAAATTGCTAACATTTTCAGGCCATTGTGTGTATTTTGTCTCTGATTTGTCTATTTTTCCCTTTCTGCAGCC
This sequence comes from Microcaecilia unicolor, assembly GCF_901765095.1. Taxonomy (NCBI): domain Eukaryota; kingdom Metazoa; phylum Chordata; class Amphibia; order Gymnophiona; family Siphonopidae; genus Microcaecilia; species Microcaecilia unicolor. The sequence goes on from NC_044042.1 coordinate 107,690,525, forward strand.
CAGGTTCCAGACAGCGATGAACAGTTTGTGCCGGACTTCCATTCAGAAAACTGTGAGTATCGTGCTGGATGTGTGTGAGGGCGGGGAGAATGTAGGATGGTGTCCTCGCTGTGCAATGATCACATTCTTGAGTTAAAAGTTGTTGTTATATTTTTTATTTATTTTTTTTAATTTAGTCCCCGGGGCGTTTTCACCATTAGGAGAGGCCAGTGGGACACTCTTGCTCTGCAGTGTGTTGATATGGCTCTCCGGAGCTGCTTTCGGCAATCTTGAAAACCTGTTTTACTAGCCAGGGGAAGTGCTTCCTGTTCTCTTGTTAGTTGCACATTAGTAATCCCCTGATGCAGCCTGTTTGGCGAAACGTGGCCAAGTCGGGTCTATTTTAATAAAGATTTCTTTGGACTCCGGGTCTGGGTTTTTGTTTCTCTCCACATCATTCATCCCTGTGAACTTCAGTGGCAAATCCTCATGTGTATAGAAAAGCAGCAACACTCCTGCTTACAGGTAGTTCGTGGCTTTGAACGAGAGAGGTACAGTGAGCTTCCTGCTGTGGGGGGTGGAGGGGGGGGGGACACAGGAGGCGATTCTTTAACTGAGCACCTGTATTTCACGCCACTTATACACATGAATGTACAGAATACCTGCACGCTCGCATGCAAGGTACTCAAAGAGGTTAAAACAGAGGGGAGAATCGACCTCTGAGGCACGCCATAAGATCACCAAGTGAAAAGAAGATAGTTACGTGTGCCCTTGCTGCATTTAGGCTTATAATATGCCCCCTTTGCATTTATGCACCGTGTTTCCCCAAGTCCAGTTTTGGTGTACCCCTTGCCAGTCAGGTTGTCAGGATATCCACAGTTTTCATACACTGCCTCCATTATAAGCAAATCTCATTCATGCATATTCATTGTGGATATCCTGAAAACCTGACTGGCAAGGGGTACTCCAGGACCGGACTTGGGGAAATACTGGTCTACATCAGGGACCAGTATTTCCCCAAGTCCGGTCCTGGAGTACCTCTTGCCATTCAGGTTTTCAGGATATCCACAATGAATATGCATGAACTTGATTTGCATACACTGCCTTCATTTTATGTAAATTTCTTTCATGCATATTCATTGTGGAAATCCTGAAAACCTGACTGGCAAGGGGTACTCCAGGACCGGACTTGAGGAAACACTGACTTAAGTGACACGATGCATAAATGCAAAGGGGGCAGGGCATGGGCGTTGCTGCCACTTAGACAATATTATAAGCCTAAATGCAGCAAGGGCACTTGTAACTATCTTCTTTTTACTTGATGATCTTGTGGAGTGCCTCAGAGGTCAATTGTCTCCCCTGTTTTATTTCGTCTCTTTGAGTCCCCTGGGAGCACTTAGGCCCGGATACTCATAAGTAAACACAGACACTAGGGCCCGCATTTACCTGCGCAGAATGTGAGGCCCGGAGCGTGGGAACAACGAGCATGCAGACGAACAACACAAGTAGCATGCTAATGTAGTCTAGCTCGTTAATGAGGTCATTTTGTATTCTGACCCAGTGCTCTGAAATGAGCACCCGAAACAAAACTGCCTTACCGCTGCAAAAAATAATGGCAGGTCAGAGTGGGCGTTAGGGTGCTGGAAGAGAAGATTTCCCACAATTCTCATGCTTCTCTCATGATTCTTTCTGCAAAATCTGCTGGTTTTGATTGCTTTTGGAGCAGAAGGAAGCCAGGTCAAGCCCTTAAGCGCTGGTTGTGTGAAACGGCAGACCCAAACGAAAGCACATGCTGGTGTCTGCTGTTTCCTGCATCTAAATTAGTGTCCATGCTAAAAAATAAAAATGCCCAGATGAAAACATAGGTTGTCATCTGCTAGGCTTTAAAATAAAATAAAAACGTTTATATTTAGGCCGCAGAAAATAGATGCCAAAGTGTGCTTCACATTCAGGTTTTACCAGGCGCCAATCGCTATCCTCTCACAGAACTCTCATGAAGAAACTTCCTGTTTCGAGGAGAGCAGAGGAGGGAAACCGGTAGCAGTGCGCATGGAGCTATGACCCTGCACGTGACTTCATTGTGTTAGCAGCCAAGTCGGGAGGCAGCAGCACCTTCCAGTGAGTGATGGGCGGAGCTGTTCTCCAGGCCTCCGTGGACTTGAAGGCCAGCGGCCAGGAGGAGGAGTCTGTGAGAGACCAGAAGGGGATGCAAAGAAAGTGAGATGGGGCCAATGGTGGGGTGATGGGAAGAGAGATGGGACGAATGGGGAGAAAAAGGAGTATTGGGGGAGAGACAAGCAAAGCTGAATGGAGGGGGGAGGAGAGAAAGATAGGTTAAAACTGGATGCTAAGGGATGAGAGACAGGCGATGTGATGGGGAAGAGAGAGAGGTGAGGGGGTGAAAACAGTGGGGTGATGTTGGATGGAGGCATGAGAGAGACAAGAGATCCTGGATGGCCTAGAGAAGGTTGGGTGGGGGGAGTCCACGCCAGATGGAGAGAGAGAGGAGATAAAACTAGAAGACAGCAAAGCTGAAACCTGGTGGCCATTTGGCAACCTACTAAAAACATTGATGGCCAAATCATTTTATGGTTACCAGTGTGCGAGGGAGGGGATGAGTCTGAAGGGGTTGAATGAGAGTGGAAATGGGGTTATAAAGATGATGAAAGAGAAGCAGTAGAACATGGGGTATATAGGGTAAGAGATGGAAGCATGGCGAGACAAGGAAAGAGGCAGTGGAAGGTATACGAGAGCCAAGAAGTTGAGTACAGGGGTTGGGACTGGGGGAGTAACAAAGTGGGTGAAAGACGGGGGGGGGGGGGGAATAGGAGACTGAGGAAGGAGAGATACAGAGGAGCAAAGGGAGTGCTGGAGAGGGAATGAGGGAGATAGAAAAAGCCAAATGTTTACACCTGGTACACAAAGAACACGATAAGTGTCGGGGTGACTAGTTGGTTTCATGTTGGCAGATCCATTTGTGGGTTTGAACTAGTCACAGCTCCCATTTTCCTGTTGTAGTTTAGGAGTTAAGGTTTTTTGCAGCAAAATTTCTATGGCAATTGTGTGTTTAGATCCAATTTTTTTTCTTTTTTTGTTCTCTTTTGGGGGCAAAGGAGGAGCTGGGAGAGAGGGGTCGAGGAGGAGAGAAGAGATCTTGTGTTGAGGAGGGGGAGAGGGGTCTGGAGGAGGAGAGAAGAGATCTTGTGTTGAGGAGGGGGAGAGGGGTCTGGAGGAGGGGGAGAGGGGTCTGAGGGAGGAGAGAAGAGATCTTGTGTTGAGGAGGGGGAGAGGGGTTTGGAGGAGAAGAAGAGATCTTGTGTTGAGGAGGGGGAGAGGGGTCTGGAGAAGGAGAAGAGCTGGGGAGGGGAGAGGGGTCTGGAGGAGGAGAGAAGAGATCTTGTGTTGAGGAGGGGGAGAGGGGTCTGGAGGAGAAGAGCTGGAGAGGGGTGAGGGGTCTGGAGGAGGAGAGAAGAGATCTTGTGTTGAGGAGGGGGAGAGGGGTCTGGAGGAGGAGAAGAGCTGGGGAGGAGAGAAGAGATCTTGTGTTGAGGGGGGGAGAGGAGTCTGGGGGAGGGGAGAGGGGTCTGGAGGAGGAGAGAAGAGATCTTGTGTTGAGGGGGAGAGGGGTCTGGAGAAGGAGAAGAGCTGGGGAGGGGAGAGGGGTCTGGAGGAGAGATCTTCTGTTGAGGAGGGGGAGAGGGGTCTGGAGGAGGAGAAGAGCTGGGGAGGAGAGAAGAGATCTTGTGTTGAGGGGGGGAGAGGAGTCTGGGGGAGGGGAGAGGGGTCTGGAGGAGGAGAGAAGAGATCTTGTGTTGAGGAGGGGGAGAGGGGTCTGGAGGAGGAGAGAAGAGATCTTGTGTTGAGGGGCATCTTGAGGATTGGAGAGATGGAGTGAGGTTGGAAATTAACTCAAAACGTTTTTATTTGCTCGCTATTTATATAATTTAGAATGATTAGCTGTGCTATATGTTACTACACTGTGTGTTACTATGTTTGTAAATTCCCGGTTAAAATCTACTGGTTATTTATTTTCCGCAATGAACCCGATAGGTAATTGAGCTCATTGTGGAATATAAATGTAATGTAAAGGAGGGAGAACAAACTCGCTCCCCCAGTGTCAGTCCCTTATCTTCCACATTACACACACCCATCGGATTTCCTCTCCCCCACATCTCGCACATACACTTAAGCCACTTCATGGTGGTTCATTTCTCACTCCGCCTCGATGCAAGCTTAGCATTCATTAGGAAGAGAAGAGGGTGATTGTGATGGCTTAGCACTTGAGCCGTGTCTTCATCTTCTGCTGTCTGGGAACACCATAGTGTGGCTGAAATCAAACAGTGACACTGAGCCCGTCAGCAAAAGAGGAACTCGTACCAGTGGTTCCCTCTTCTTGGATTTCAGCAAAGCCTTTGATAAGGTCCCTCGCAGAAGACTCGTGAATAAGCTGAGAGGGCCAAACTTAAAACCCAAAGTGGTGAACTGGATAGGAAACTGGTTGACCTCCAAGATGACAAATGGTGGTGGTAAATGAAATCCGCTTGGAGGAAAGGACGGTGAGTAATGGAGTGCCTCGGAGGTCAGTGCTAGGGCTGATTCTTTTTAATATATTTGTGAGAAACATTGCTGAAGGGTTGGAAGGAAAAGTTTGCCTTTTTGCAGATGACACAAAGATAGCCAATAGAGTGGATAACCCTGAAGAGACTAGAAACCACGAGAAGAGATCTCCAAACGTTGAAAGAATGGTCAAAGGTCTGGCAGTTAAAATTTAATTATACAGTCCAAATACTAGGTATCCTAAGTAGATCAGTTTCTATTATCGTAATTGATGAATATATTCAGAAACCATAATTCAAAACAATATACTTAAAAAAAATATATAAATTTGTGCAAACTCAAAAAATGTAGAAAATGTAGAAAATAAAAAATACACACATTTCTCACATCATCATGATGCTTCTCAATTCTTTGGGTCACAGTAACACACCAAAAAAACTGAGCACAAAATTATCTATTTAAATAGTGGTTATTTTTTATTTTCATTATGTTTTATATTTTTTGTTTGTACAAATTTATATATTTTTAAGTATATTGTTTTGAATTATGGTTTCTGAACATATTCATCAGTTAACATTTAATGCTAAGAAGTGCAGAAATCCAAAAGAGATGTACCAGATAGGAGAGGAAAGATTAGTAAGTTAGTCCCGGGAGAGGGACCTTGGGGTGATGGTGTCCAAGGATCTCAAGGTGACGAAACAATGTGACAAGGTGGTGGCCATGGCCAGAAGAATGCTAGGCTCCATAGAGAGAGGTATAACCAGCAGAAGAAAGGCGGTTTTGATTCCTCTGTACAAGTCATTGATGGGGTCTCACTTTGAGTATTGTGTTCAGTTTTGGAGGCCGTATCTTGAGGTTTGTGTAGCAAGATGAATGAGGAAAGACTTGCTGACCTGAACATGTATACCAAGGAGGAAAGGAGAAACGGGTATTCAAATATTTGAAAGGTATTAATCTGTAAACAAACCTTTTCCAAAGACATGAAGGCGGTAGAACTAGAGGACATGAATTGAGGTTGAAAGGGGGCCGATTTCAGGAATAATGTCGGAAAGTATTTTTTTCACCGAGAGAGTGGTAGATGCCTGGAATGCCCTCCCTCGGGAGGTAGTGGAGATGCAGATGGTGGAGAGCAAGGCCAGTGCTGGGCGGACTTCTACGGTCTGTGCCCTGATCGTGGCTGAATAGACTTGGATGGACTGGAGGTGGAGCTTTTCGGGGGCTTCGACAACGTCAGATCTTTAAGAACAAGGATAGTGCTGGGCAGACTTCTGCGGTCTGTGCCCTGAAAATGACAAGGACCAATCAAGATCAGGGACAGAAATACCCAGTGTACCTGAATGTAACTCACCTCGAGCTACTATTGAAAAAGGTGTGAGCAAAACCAAATAAATACATATGAAGTATCATATACCATATGTAATGAGTTTATCTTGTTGAGCAGACTGGATGGATCGTACAGGTCTTTATCTGCTGTCATCTACTATGTTCCTAATGGAGCGACAGTGGGAATAGGAGGGGGTTGGTGGTGGAGACAGAGACATATGGGGAATAGGGACTTGTTTATGGTCCTCTGTCTATTGATTGTTAGGCCAATGAGCATTATAAAACCATGTCTGCAGTGAAGGTGGGGGAAGGGAATGGAAGAAGAGGTGCCCAGGATTGAATCTGCCTGACCTAGCTAAATAAAGCCAGCTGCTTGCTTCTATTTTGGTAAATCTGTTCTTTATATAGTGTCTTGCTGGATGCAATTAAACAAGCTAAGAATAGTTTTTTAAGTCCATATTGAAATATTGTGCATTCCCTCTTCCTTGCCATGTGCTGGACGAATGATCTGTGCAGGAGTTAATATTTTTTAGGGGAAAAAAAATTTAAAGAATGTTCTGTAACCTCTGCTGTGATTGGCTGCTTTCATGGGTGTGGTTCGCAATGAATAGGCCACACCCACAGAGCTCAGTTTCTGACCCAGAACATCATTTCTTTGTTAAAACCTGATAAACCGCCTTTTGGAACAAGTAAGTCTAAGCGATGTACAATAAAAACATAAATTCTAAAAGCGAAAGGAACACCAATAATATAAAGGAAAGAACTCATCCGTACAATTAAAATCACAAAGTGACACACCTGTGCCTCTGGAAAGTGGCGAAACTTGGATTACATTAGATACGTAGGTACCTGTGTTCACACAGGATCCTTCGTAGCTCCTTGCAGTGTCCTCTGCTGTCTTTTCTGATCATCCTGCCCACGCGAACTCAAAGCTCCAGTTACTGCTGTATCACCAGCTGATCAAGGGGCATCCTGGTAGCAAAGCCTCTCTCTCTTAAACCACAGGTGGGTACAGGCCCAGCCACTTTAAACTCAGGCCCACTTAGCAGCGGCACAGCTGTGATGTGGCTGGTGGAGATCCCCAAGCTCCACCAGCTGAGGGCTCCCAGCATATCTCCCCCTCTCTCAGGTGATTAAGGGTTTCTTAAAATACACGCCTCCCAACCCCCAGTACCTTTTTAAGTCCTTCAGTTCTTCGCTGGCAGTGAGGAGCACCTCATACCTGTCATTCGCAGCCTCCCCTCTGTTTGCAGGACCAGGAAGTTGGTATCTTCTTTTTCCTTATAAAATAGGTACCCCTGGATAGAATTACCCCCTTACCTGCCTGCTGATTGGGGTGGTTGGTCTTATGCATGGATTTTCCTACCGTTATGTTTCTTGTGAAATGTGTGTCCATCATTATGAATGTGGATTGTTCCCTGCTCAGGATTGTCGATGAGCAGGATGCAAATGTTTTAAATAAGTCCTGTCTTTTTACTCGGGCTTTAATAAATTGGTGAAATATTGTATAAACTAGTAAAAAAAGGCCCGTCTCTGACACAAATGAAACGGGCGCTGGCAAGGTTTTCCTCGGAGTGTATGTTTGAGAGTGTGTATGAGAGTGATTCAGTGAGAGAGAGAGTGAATGTGCGAGTGTGTGTGTGACAGAGAGAGTGAGACTTGGGTGCGAGTGTGTCTGTGAGAGAGAGTGTGTGCGCCAGGGCCCCCCCCCCCAGTCCCAGGGTCATCCCCTCCCTCCCAGTTTCAGGGTCCCTCCGAGTGTTCTTCGCGCTGCGGGTGCGGCTCCTGATCGTCGCGGCCTGGTTGCTGCCGTCCGCCCTGCTCTTTCCCATCGCCATCCCCGGCGGCGCCGTGATCTGCGTCTTCTTCTCCCTACTCGCTGCTGCTGACGGCGCTCATCTTCTTCCCTTGCTCGTCAATCGTCACCGTGACCAATGGGCACCTTTTTTCGTGGTGACGTCAGCCTGTGCTACGGAGCCTAGCAGAGCAACTCCGAAGAGAAGAAGTCACGAACACAGGCAGCAAGATGCATAGAACGTTGGAGGGGAGAATTATTATATAGGATTACGTTGCTGGAGTCTGTGGTTTGTGTATGTTAGCGGGTATTGTATTTTTGTTTTTATTGTGAATGTTTTTATATTGTAAACTGCCTGAGATCTTGCATAGTGTTGTCTAGAAACTGTGGAGCTCCATGAGGGATGTGTACAGAAACAAAAAGCACCACAGATATTAGAGCTGAATCAGTTTCTTGCACCTAGGCTTGGGATATAACCAGGATCTGGCATTCCTGCCACTCTGTAGACCCTAAAGATGACGGACTCAAGATAAGAATATTTCTCTAGTAATCCTTGGAGGTCTTCTAGGAAAGTATGATCGGGTCCAATCTTCCATGACTCCTGAGCTCACATAGGACCAGAGCCTAAATGTCACGTGACAGGAGTGTGACATCCTATTGTAAATCTCTTCACAATAGCCTTTATATGAAAGTTTTCCATTTTTTGCCAACCTTATGGATGTTACCTTGCTAGGACACGCCGATGCTTTGGAAACCCGAAGGTCTGCAGGATACAGCTTATTGGTGGTCCTATACAGAGGCTTAATGGGTCACTCTAAAATGGGACGGGGGCCCAGCTGTGTAAACAGCAGATGAAGCGGAGAGGACTGCAGAACAGGCGGGAAGGCCTGCAGCAGGTTTTTCAGCTTTGCCGGCATGAATGCGAGGTATTGTTTCAGCTCTGCTCTGGACGTAATTATAAAAGTTCATCTCTTCATTCTTTCAGCCGGTGTAGGTGTTTACATATTTTTATTTACTTTGGGTTTTGTTTTCTTATGTTTATCTCTGCGGGTTATTAATGCCATACCGTAGAGCCTGGTTTTCGGCTTTCAGAATTTGGGCTGCTGCTTCTCCAGTTTCCTATCATTCCTTCCTCCCCCCCCCCCCCCCCCCCCCCACTCCCCACCCAGCACTATTTGTTAGATATTTTTCTAAGCTTGGCTTGACAGCTTGTTTACAATGGATTTCTGCCCAAGAGAGGCTTACAAACAAAATTGCACAGCAGAGCAGACAGTAGGGTATGGTGTACGTGTGTGTATATATAGATAGATATGTATACTATTTGGATTTCTGCCAGGTACTTTTGACCTGGATTGGCCCACTGTTGGAAACAGGATACTGGGCTAGATGGATCATTGTTCTGAACCTGTATGGTTGTAACATAGTAGATGACGGCAGAAAAAGACCTGCACGGTCCATCCAGTCTGCCCAAGATAAACTCATGTGTATACCTTACCTTGATTTGTACCTGTCTTTCTCAGGGCACAGACCGTATAAGTCTGCCCAGCAGTTTTTTCCTGCCTCCCAACCACCTGTCCCGCCTTCCATCACCGGCTCTGGCACAGACCGTATAAGTCTGCCCTCCCCTATCCTCGCCTCCCAACCACCAACCCCTCTTCCCCCCACCTGCTCTGCCACCCAATTGTAGCTAAGCTTCTGAGGATCCATTCCTTCTGCACAGGATTCTTTATGCACATCCCACGCATGTTTGAATTCCGTTACAGTTTTCATCGCCACCACCTCCCGCGGGAGGGCATTCCAAGCATCCACCACCCTCTCCGTGAAAAAATACTTCCTGACATCTTTCCTGAGTCTGCCCCCCTTCAATCTCATTTCATGTCCTCTTGTTCTACCGCCTTCCCATCTCCGGAAAAGATTCGTTTGCGGATTAATACCTTTCAAATATTTGAACTTCTGTATCATTTCACCCCTGTTCCTCCTTTCCTCCAGGGTATACATGTTCAGGTCAGCAAGCCTCTCTTCATACGTTTTGGAACGCAAATCCCATACCATCCTCGTAGCTTTTCTTTGCACCGCTTCCATTTTTTTGACATCCTTCGCAAGGTACGGCCTCCAATACTGAACACAGTACTCCAGGTGGGGCCTCACCAACGTCTTATACAGGGGCATTAAAACCTCCCTTCTTCTGCTGGTCACACCTCTCCCTATACAGCCTAGCAATCTTCTAGCTACGGCCACCGCCTTGTCACACTGTTTCGTCGCCTTCAGGTCCTCGGATACTATCACCCCAAGATCCCTCTCCCCGTCCGTGCCAATCAGACTCTCCCGCCTAACACATACGTCTCCCTTGGATTTCTACTCCCTAAGTGCATCACTTTGCATTTCTTCGCATTGAATTTTAATTGCCAAACGTTAGACCATTCTTCTAGCTTCTTCAGATCTTTTTTCATGTTTTCCACTCCCTCCGGGGTGTCCACTCTGTTGCAAATCTTGGTGTCATCCGCAAAAAGGCAAACTTTACCTCGTAACCCTTCGGCAATGTCACTCACAAATATATTGAACAGAATCGGCCCCAGCACCGATCTCTGAGGCACTCCACTACTCACCTTTCCCTCCTCCGAGCAAACTCCATTCACCACCACCCTCTGGCGTCTGCCCGTCAACCAGTTCCTAATCCAGTTCACCACTTCGGGTCCTATCTTCAGCCTTATCTTCAGGCTGATCTTGTATTCTTATGCCTTTGGTCTGAGAAACAAATTTGGTGTATATTGCCCAGTGTGCCCTCTCCTCCTCCCCGCCCCGCTACTAATGTGGGTCACAGCAAGCGTATCTCAGAACATCGGGAAACTGCGAAAGCTGGATCCATCCACGAGTGACCTGTGTGCCTGGGTGTGACATCATTTTTCTAACAGAAGTCCTTGCAAGAAGTGCCTTTTAAGATGCTCTCTGAGCCCTGGTATCAATATGTTAGGGTTTGATTTCAGATTATGCCAAAAGTAGAATCGTTGATCTCTCGGTGAACATACACACACCTAAAGGCTGCTAAAATCTGTTGGAAGAGAAAAGCCAAAGTTGTGTTAATGTGATTTTTCCGGACGCATGGAATTCCTTCCCCAGCCAGTGCTTGTGTGATTAGATCTTACTAGACCAGAAATGTTTGAACGTATCTTTTTACCTTGACTAAGCCGGTTCTACATAAGTATTGCCATACTGGGAAAGACTAAAGGTCCGTCAAGCCCAGCATCCTGTTTCCAACAGTGGCCAATCCAGGTCACAAATACCTGGCAAGATCCCAAAAAAGGACAAAACATTCTATACTGCTTATCCCATAAATAGTGAATTTTCCCCTAGTCCATTTAATAATGGTCTATGGACTTTTCCTTTAGGAAGCCATCCAAACCTTTTTTAAACTCCGCTAAGCTAACCGCCTTTACCACATTCTCTGGCAACGAATTCCAGAGTTTACATGTTGAGTGAAGAAATATTTTCTCTGATTTGTTTTAAATTTACTACATTGTAGCTTCATCGCATGCCTCCTAACCACTCTGTTTAGCAAACCTTTGATTTTGTGGCGAGTTAATATGGCTCCTTCATTCATCCTCTAGATGCCCAATGCTATTTCGTAATAGAAGGTTGGGCCAACAAAGGTGCATGTAGGTTTGTTTGGTCAGGCTGATTTGGAATGTACAGTAATCCCGACATTTTTGTCACTCATGTAGTTTTCTCTTTCTTGATAAACGCTTTTCAAAGTCTTTTTTTTTTTTTTTTTTCTTAATTTATTTCTTCCATTTCCAGCCCACCTATTACCTAGATGGTTTACAATAAAAATGGCAAAACCACAAACAAAAGTGAGACTCCCCCATCCTATCTTCAATCATTCAAAATGCCCAACATCAGTACTGTACCGTAAACTTTTCACCGCACTACTCCAAGTAGCGGGGCTACAGGGGCCTGGGCTCCCCCAAATTGGCTCTGGGTCCCCCGGTTTGGCTGGCGGGGGTCCCCAACCCCCGCCAACTAAAGCATTTGTCCCGTTCTGGTCTCGCATTTCATTTTAATCGCATGCTCAGTTTCATTAAAACGAGCGTACCCAGTGACTGAAAACAGAACAGGGCGCCAGGTAGTGTGAAACCAGAGCGTAGCTGGCCAAGATTCCTTCGCAGTGGGGGGTGGAAGCAGCAGCAGGAGGGTAGCGGTAACGGCCGGGTGGGGGGATGGAAGTTGCAGCAGGGAGGCGTGCCAAAATGTACCTCCCCCTCCCGTTGAGGTCTGGCTATGCCCCTGACTACTTCGTAAGCCTGAGAGAGCAAACACATCTTAAGATGTTTCTTAAACTGAGAAAGCTCAGTATGAAGACTCGTGTCAAACATGATTGCCAGAGGGCTAGCAAAACATTAGGCCTGTTCCATGACATGCAAAACACACACCTAAAGCACAGAAGTGACAGGTAAGGACCGATAGTCATTCTAGTGCCTCCAAAGGCACCAGTAATGGTGACGAAGCATGTATTTTTCAGTGGGCAGAAAGTTCTAGAGCAAATGATTGATATAAGGAACAACATGAGGAGAGGTTTCTTCACAGAAATCACTATTGGTTGGAAGGGTAACTAGGAAGCAAGTTGTTTTTGTGGTTCAAAGGTTAAACAAGCGGCCATTCCATGAAAACAATGACCAGCGGATTGAAAACAAATCGTAGTAACGCTTCTGCTGGAGAAGGTGGTCAAGCAGACTAACATAGCTGGATTCAAGAGGTCGAACAAGATTCTGGAGGAAACATCCATAAAAATTAACTAGCCTGGTAGAATTGGAAGACCCATTGCTCATCTCTTGAAATTTATTTTTATTTTAGTTACATTTGTACCCCGCGCGTTCCCATTCATGGCAGGCTCAATGCGGCTTACATGGGGCAATGGAGGGTTAAATGACTTGCCCAGAGTTACAAGGAGCTGCCTGTGCCTGAAGTGGGAATTGACCTCAGTTCCCCAGGACCAAAGTCCACCACCCTAACCACTAGGCCACTATGAGAAACAGATCTTCTGTTTTGTGATCTATCACATATTTTGGAGACACAATGCTGGGCTTGATGGACCTTGGTCTGACTCAGTATGGCTTTTCTTATGTGGTGAATAGATTGAAGGGCCTTCAAGGAAAGGTGGGAGAGGAAACGGTAAAGGAATTCATAACAAGTGGGAAAATCAAAAGGAGCATGACTCATGGAATGCTTCCCAGCACCTTTGGGGAGAGTTTCTACAGGGAGCTCTGCAATCATGGTCTTTTTCTATGGGTTTTCCCATTTTGTAGCTGTGCTTCTCCTCCTGCACCATCTAAAATAAAGAAAGAAGTGGAATGCAGTCTCCCATTGACTGAATAGTAAGATGGAGGACATACTGGGTAGAAATCAAGGAAGAAGGAGCCTTGGACCTTAGCAGGGCAGTGTGATGACTTGAGAGGTTACAAGGATGTAGTGATGCTGAAGGAAGATAAGTCTAGTAGTTGCATTTATGAACAGATTGTAGAATGGAAAGATGGTTTTGTGGGGGACCCCTGAGTTGGAGGTTGCAGTAGTCTTAAGTAGGAGACATGTTCTGAGAGGAAAGGGCGGGTTTTAGCAGTTTTGAAATGGAAGAAATAACACACTTTAGCATGTGTATAAAGGAAAGATACATCAAGCTGAGAGGGCCAGAAGGACGAGAGCGCCATCCACAGTTGGAAAAGGATGGAAGATGAGAAGTGGGATTCGGGGAGGGCAGTTTTGAGGATCCATGTTCCAAGTAGGTTCTTGTACACTGCCTTGCAAGAATGCTTTGAAAAAGGCAGTAAGTAAAGCGTAATAAATACATACATTGGCTATGCGACAATGGTTCACCTTTTCCCCAGATGATATATGCTGGAATGAACAAAGTGCAGAAACAAAGGTGTGGAATGGTGTTAAGCCAGGGGAGGCGGCAATATGCATAGTGGTGCATTTTCAAAGCCGCATGCTTTTCAGAACAAAATGGAAGCTACCTTTTCCCGGGGCAGCTTTTTAAAGGGAAAGTACGTACGCATTTTCCCTACGAAACTGATACAAAGTCCTGCGGATATATGAAAATTGCTTTTACTCTCCATTTCTACTTACTTATTTTAAGATTTATACCCCACATTATCCTGAACATACTCAAGTTCAATGTGGCTAACGCTAAATAAACAACATACAAGGTTTACAAAGCATAAACAAAATATCAAATGTAGACTATTGATGGCCAGTGGCGATCTAAGATCAATTTATTTATTTATTACATTTGTATCCCACATTTTCCCGCCTATTTGTAGGCTCAATGTGGCTTACATAGTACCGGAGAGGCCTTTGCAGGCTCCGGTGTGAACAAATACAGGGTGATGTTGTGGTAAGATCAAGTTCATGTGGCACAGCCACACTAGGGAATCGGAGAACGGAAGAGTTGTGTTGTAGAGATTAGGCATTTAAGTTGGATCGGTAGGGTATGCCTTTTAAAACAGGTTGGTTTTTAGTGATTTCCGGAAGTTTAGGTGGATAGAAACCTCTCAAAGAAGAGAGTTTTCAGTCTTTTATGAAATACCAAGTAATCAGGCTGACCCTTGATTGCCATTGACAGTGAGTTCCACCATTTAGCATCCTGGTATAGAAAGTCAGCAGAGTAAACTTACTTATAACATGCTCTCTTGCAATCTGGAAGGTGGAGTCTAAGGAGGTCCCTAGAACCAGAGGTTATGTTGCATAGGGGAACAGTTATTAAGGTGTATTCGAGAAGTCAGTGCGAGAATATTCAAGATTGTACATGTTTTAGTTACTAGTAGATTGGACTACTGCAATTCATTGTTTCAAGGACTTACTAAGGTCTGTTTGGTAACGTGAGCAAGGGTGGGCCTGGGTCCTTGATAAGTACAGCCACACAGAGGTTTAAGTGCGAAAGAAGATAATTTATCCTCATGTAGAGGAATAGCTGACCTGTTCCCTTTATGTGTCTATTTTCTCCTGATCTGTGAAGTCACGCCTTACATTCATAAATTCTCTCCTGTGGCCTGCTTCTTTAGGTCCATAGTATGCACTTGTCTACCCCTCCAAAAGACATATAGTAAATGACGACAGATAACGACCTGAACGGTCCATCCAGTCTGCCCTGTCTTCCAATATTTAGCATAATTAGGCCCGACTTGGCCCTGACTTCCAAAGTCACCAAGGGGCTAGTTTTCAACGCACTGACTTAAAAAGTTCCATAGGTTACTGTGTAACTTTGTAAGTACATAAGTATTGCCACACTGGGACAGACCAAAGGTCCATCAAGCCCAGCATCTTGTTTCCAACAGTGGCCAATCCAGGTCAGAAGTACCTGGCAGAAACCTCAAAGAATAACAAGATTCTGGAATCCCAAAGTAGCAACATTCCATGTAGAACCCCAGAGAGTAGCAAGATTCCATTCAGAATCCCAAGTACATAAGCAGAGCAAAGGTCCATTAAGCCCAGCATCCTGTTTCCAACAGTGGCCAATCCAGGTCACAAATACCTGGCAAGATCCCAAAAAAGCTCAATAAATTTTATGCTGCTTGTCCAAGAAATAAGCAGTGGGTTTTCCCAAAGTCCATTTTAATAATGGTCTATGGACTTGTCCTTTAGGAAGCCGTCCAAACCTTTTTTAAACCTCGCTAAGCTAACCGCCTTTACCACATTCTCTGGCAATGAATTCCAGAGTTTAATTACACGTTGAGTGAAGAAAATCTTTGATTCATTTTAAATTTACTACTTTGTAGCTTCATCGCATGCCCCCTAGTCCTAGTATTTTTTGAAAGAGTAAACAAATGATTCACTTCTACGCATTCCACTCCCCTCATTATTTTATAGACCTCTGTCATATCTCCACTCAGCCGACTTTTGTCCAAGCTGAAGAGCCCTAGCCGCTTCAGCCTTTCCTCGTAGGGAAGTCGTCCCATCCCCTTTATCATTTTTGTTGCCCTTCTTTGTACCTTTTCTAATTCCACTATATCTTTTTTTGAGATGTGGTGACTAAAATTGAACACAATATTTGAGATGCGGTTGCACCATGGAGCAATACAAAGGCATTATGATGGCCTCATTTTTGTTTTCCATTCCTTTCCTAATACCTAACATTCTATTTGCTTTCTTAGCCGCCGCAGC
The DNA here is from genome assembly GCF_901765095.1 of Microcaecilia unicolor. Classification (NCBI taxonomy): domain Eukaryota; kingdom Metazoa; phylum Chordata; class Amphibia; order Gymnophiona; family Siphonopidae; genus Microcaecilia; species Microcaecilia unicolor. Next base: position 107,706,330 of record NC_044042.1, read on the forward strand.
ACACTGAGTAGAGGGTTTCTTCGTATCTGCTTTGAAAATACGCCTCGATGTCAACCAGGTTCTAAGCTAAACATGGCCTACCTCAAATAAGCTTCTGCTTGTAGCAAGGTCTGTTGTGGTGTATTTTAGCTAGTAAGACTGGGATCTGCTAGCATCAATAATGGGAGATTGACGGTTGTGGCGTGTTGGAGGCTGTTCCCTGCTCAATACATTTTCCACCAGCCCTCCCCCAGTAATATCTAATTGCTTCTGTGCCTCTGAAATGACCTTTCTGTTACTCATAGGCCATTACTGCTCATTCCATATTCTCTTAAGTAGCAAGTGCTTTCTAATGTGTGTTTTGAAATGGGTTTTGGTTTTTTTTTTAACCTTCCACTTATGTTCCTCCCCATTAGTCCCTGCTGTTCCATGCCGGAAAGAGCCTCCTAACCTTGGCTTCTGTGCAAAATTTCTGAGACTTGCAGATGGCCAGATACAAGGAGACATCTTACTTGTAGAGTAACTTTTTTTTTGTCTTAAGCTGCAATTGTTAAATTACTAGTAACGAAGGCCCGTTTCAAATCGCAATGAAACGGGCTCTAGCAAGGCTCCCCTCCGTCCCTTTGTGTCTCCGTGTGTCGCCGGCCCCCCTGCAGCCTCCGTGCAAATGTGCTGTGACCCTGGCCCTTTTGGCACGCCCCACAGCGTCCGTGACCGTTCCGTTCCCCCCGATGTGTGTGTTGCCAGTGCACCCCCTTCCACCCCCACCGATGTCGTCGCTGCCGGCGCTCCCCCCTCTCCGAAGGCCCCCCCACCCCACTGACCTGCCGAAACAGAAGATTTGTGCGTCAAGTGAATGCCCCTGCAGTAGGAACCGATAGAGTGTAACGTGTGCTCCGCCCTCGACGTCATCGCGTTTTGACGCGAGGGCGGAGCACAGCTACAGTGCAGTACAACGTTGGAGCTGAGAATGTGCTCCGCCCTCAACGTCATAACGTTTGACGCGAGGGCGGGGCCCACAGACTGTGATTTTGTGTGGCTTCAGAGCTTCGAACTTACGAACCTGTCTTCAGTGACGTCAGTGCAAATAGAACGTTGAGGGTGAGTTTTATATATATAATGAAATAATAAAAGCTGTTTGGGCCACCTTTGAGTGTTGGGTTCTTCTGGGCTCTGTGTCCCAGCAAGGTTTGTTTCTTGTGTAAAGGCAGTGCTTTGCTGCCTGAGCACCTGCTATATCTTTAAAAGGTAAGGCCATTCTGTGCATAGGAAGCCTGTGGTCTCCTCCATCGGATAGGAGGCAGCGTTCTGGTGTGGATTAGGAATTGATTAATGGATAGAAAACAGAGGGTAGGGTGAAATGGCCAATTCTCACAGAGTAAGAGGGTAACTAGTGGAGTGCCACAGGGATCTGCACTGGGACCAGTACTATCCTATATAATAAAAAGCACCTCCAACATTCTGAAGCTGACTCTGGCAGTGTAGGGTTCGTAAGTCTGTAGTTCAGCGTTTCATTGGCTCTCACTGTCCCCGCCCTCACGTCGAGGAAACGGAATGCTGCATAGTTGCCAAGCAAACAAACGTGACGTCACAGGAACGAAGAACCAATCAGACAGAACGGAACTTGGAGGCGGGAAGTGGAGTGGATTGAATCTCTAACAACCAATCATATTCAGGGAGGTACGAACATCAGTGGAGGCAAATGCACAGAACGGAAGGGAAGACCAGTGTTGCCAATTGGGCGGTTTTCCGCGACCCGCTGCGGGTAATTTTTGCCCGCGGCGGGTTGCGGTTTTTTGGGCTGGTTTTTGGGCTTCAGGGCGGGTTTTTTTCGGCCGCGGGGGGCGGGGTTAGTGACGTGGGAGGCGGGGCCGATGACGTGGGAGGCGGGGCCGATGACGTGGGAGGCGGGGCCGGTGACGGAGGAGGCGGGGCCGGTGACGGGGGAGGCGGTGACGGCGGGGGCGGGGGTGATGACGCGGGGGTGGGGGTGTCAGGGGCGGGGTTTGTGTTTGGGCGGGTTTTGGGCTGTTTCTTGTGCGGGATTGGGTGGGAAAAAAATTTTCCACCTGGCAACCCTGGGGAAGACAAACATTTACTCACTTTGTCACACACACAGACGCATCACACTCATTCACTCTGTGTATCTCTCTCTTACACTGTCTGTCAAACACACTGTCACTCTCAGTCTCTCACATGGGCAACTGTATGTTGCATTCTCACGAGTAAGGAGCTCTTCTGATGTGATTGTTAAACTGATCGAAGGGCCTGAACAAGGAAAACTTTTACCACATTGTAACACAGTTTACACAAAAAATATTGTATATAAAGAAATCTTACACATGTAAACAACAATTATATTCAGAATACAACTGTGGTTAGGGTGGTGGACTTTGGTCCTGGGGAACTGAGTTCGATTCCCGGCACAGGCAGCTCCTTGTGACTCTGGGCAAGTCACTTAACCCTCCACTGCCTACCGCATTGAGCCTGCCATGAGTGGGAAAGCGCGGGGTACAAATGTAATAAAAATAAATAAAATAATGGCAGGAACTCATTACATTGCTAGCGCCCGTTTCATTGAGTTAAGAAACAGGCCTTTTTTACTAGTTTAACATATTTATTAATGATCTAGAAATGGGAACGATGAGTGAGGTGACTAAATTTTGCATTTCACACAAAAGTAAAGTTGTTAAAATGGATGTGGATTGTGAAACATTGCAGGAAGACCTTAGGAAGTTGGAAGACTGGGCATCTAAATGGCAGATGGAAGTTAATGTGGACAAATGCAAAGTGATGCACATTGGGAAGAATAACCCGAGTCTTAGTTACCTGACGCTATTGTCCACCTTAGGAGTCAGCACATAAGAAAAAAGATCTAGCTGTCATTGTAGACAATACGCAGTAATCTTCTGCCCAGTGTGCAGCAGCAGCCAAAAAAAGTGATGCTAGGAATTATTTGGAAAGGGATGCAGAATAAGACCAAGGATATTATAATGCCTTTGTATCGCTCCATGGTGTGACCTCACCTTGGTCACTGTATCTTTAAAAAAAAAAAAAAAAAGATATAGCAGAATTAGGTTCAAAGAAGAGCGACCAAAATGATTAAGATGACGGCAGAAAAAGACCTGCACGGTCCATCCAGTCTGCCCAATAAGATAAACTCATATCTGCTACTTTTTGTGTATACCCTACTTTGATTTGTACCTGTCCTCCTCAGGGCACAGACCGTATAAGTCTGCCCAGCACTATCCACGCCTCCCAACCACCAGCCCCGCCTCCCAACCACCAGCTCTGGCACAGACCGTATAAGTCTGCCCAGCACTATCCCCGCCTCCCACCACCAGCTCTGGTACAGACCGTATAAGTCTGCCCAGCACTATCCCCGCCTCCCAACCACCAGTCCCGCCTCCCACCACCAGCTCTGCCACCTAATCTCGGCTAAGCTCCTGAGGATCCATTCCTTCTGAACAGGATTCCTTTATGTTTATCCCATGTATGTTTGAATTCCGTTACCGTTTTCATTTCCACCACTTCCCGCGGGAGGGCATTCCAAGCATCCACCATTTTCTCTGTTAGAAAATATGAGGAAAGGCGTAAGCGGTTAGGACCCTTCACTTGGAAATCAGAATGCTGAGGGGGGGGATATGATATAGGCCTACAAATACTGAATGTTGTAGAACGAGTAAACATAAATTGACTTTTTTTTACTCTTTCCAAAAGTACAAAAACTAGGGGACACTCAAGGAAGTTACCTGGAAATGCTTTTAAAATGAACAGGAGGAAATATTTTTCACTCAACAAATAGTTAAGCTCTGGAAGTAGTAGTCAGAGGATGTGATATGGGTGGTTAGTGTATCTGGGATTAAAAAAAAGAAAGGTTTGGACAAGTTCCTGGAGGAAAAGTCCATAGTCTGCTATTGAAGTAGACATGGGAAAGCCACTGCTTGTCACTGGGATCAGTAGCATGAATCCTGCTACTATTTGGGATTCTGTCCAGGAAGCAGGATACTGAGCTAGATGACCCAGTTTGGCTATTCTTATATTCTTAGTATAAGAACCATCCCAAAGCAGAGCTTTGCAGGAGTTTTGAGATTAGAACAGTTATTGATGATGCTCCTCTGAATGAGTTTTACATTTAGTCTGAAGAAAGGTGGATCAGCGCTGCAGAGGATAAATCCAACGCTACCAGTGTCTATAGTGAACTGAATCTTGTAACTAGACTTCCTTTGAGATCTCTCTCATTTTGTTTTAATCCTGAGGAGAATGCTGTCGTCCTCAGCTTTTCCCACTGTTTTGAATCAAAGCACTTCTGGGGGGTGGGGGGTACAGTGCATTTCCACATATGCAATAAGTGGGAAAGCCAGGCTGCTGTTTAAAAAAAGAAAAGACCAAAAATTTTTGAAGTTTAAAAAAATGAATAAATCATGAAAGATAAACTTGTTGGCGGTCTTCAGAACTTTACACTTCCCTTCTCCAATGTCCCCATCATCTGAAGAGGTGGATATAAGCAAAAGCCCCTTGCCACCAGATGTGGCCGCATTGAATGGTGTAGTTGGCGCACTCCGATATCCGGACTTATCCAGTGTAACCATAATCCCTAGAGCATATGACCCCCCCCCCCCCCCCCCCCCGTCAATGCAGGTGATGTCATAAGCTGGTATCTGTAAAGTGTTTGGATACAGAATAGAGGTGGGGGAAAGGACCGGGGGGGGGGGGGGGGGGGGGGGGTGGGAAGGTGGTGGTGGTAGCAAAAAGTGGATGAGTGGAGATGCCTGTTTTTAGAATATAGGGTTACTGGAAGATAACACCAGTCTTTGAGATAAGCGCACCACCTTAGTGGTTAATTGTACAGACAGTATATAGCCCTCCCTCAGGGCAGCAACTGCAGGGCTGGTTTGCTGTTAATCTCATGTTATTGATGAAGTTTATGGATGTTTAAAGATTTTTAAAACACGGAGCCCGCAGGCTGCTTTTGTCGTTCTAAATAAATAGCTTTTTCTTTTTCACTCCCTCAAGTACTCCCCTCCCCCTCAAGTGCATCTTGGGAGTAAATTTCCCAAATTGCAAAAATAATTCATGCAACTCTTGGCGACCCACAAAATCATGACACCACCTTGAGCTAGGGATGTTGAAATCCCTATCTGCATGTGGGCCACAAGCCACAAAACTCTTGCAAAGCACCCTCCCCCCACTGCCTTCACCACCTCTTTCAATTCAAAAATGGTTTCAGAGCATAAACAGATATCGTACACCTGAGGTCGGGGCATGCTAGTTTTTCTGCATATCTGCATACTTGGTCTGCTCCCTACTCTCCCTTTTCCTCTACTCAAGTCTTTGTCCTTAGAAGTAGAAACACCTCTTTCCTGTGCTGAGGTTTCTGCTTACAGCTGATTCATTCATGAAAATGAAAGACACTGCACACCAATGTTCAAGCCGGGGAGAGGAAGGAAAGCCCTCAAGTGACCCAGAACTGAAATCCGTTGACTGTATGCGAGTCTGTGTGCATGACTCAAGCTGGTATCCAGAGCTCTGCATGATGTCAAAACACACGAGAGGAACTGATCTGAAACGCCTTCCTTAAAAACTAAATGTCCTACGAAACAAGCAGCCGCACTCAACAACATTCCTGAGAGCCTCTAGAGTCGGGATGGGCAACCGTGGTCCTCGAGGGCCACAACCCAGTCAGTTTTTCAAGATTTCCACAAGAAATATGCATGAGATGGAAACAGTACATGCAAATCAATTGTGGTTCACATTTATTGTGGTTACCCACCCCTGTTCTAAAGCCCCTGTACTTAGATTCTTCCCCATCTGTAGAACTGTGAGGACCTCGAATGCTCGCTTCCTGCATGGGTTACACCAGCTGACAGTAGAGAATCCACACCTTTTTTTTTTTCTTTTACATTTTCACTGAGGACAAAACACCCATTAATGGCCTTGAGTTGCAGCTGGAGAATTGTAGCAGAGACCTGAGGAAAAACAAATTACCCAGGGAAGGGGTGGGTTCTCCGTCATCAGAACTTCAGGTTAGACATGATTTTGGGGCAGGGCATCTTGCTGAGGAGGAGGAAGAGCTATACAGCATGTTAGGTTTTGCAGTTACTGCGGGTTAATGCAGAAAATTAACGCACCGTACGTAGCCTGTAATCTAACACGGTAGGTATTGGGGGGGGGCAGCATTTTTCATTGCAGGTTATGCGTTGCTAACTGCATTAGCATTTTGTAATCAGGTTGCAGTTAGCGTGGGGATACTTAGCATGTCTGTTCAGGAGGCAGTAAGTGGTCCCGTGCTAACTGTGTGTTGGTTAGTGTGTGGTAAATGCATCATGTTAATTGCTGTACACTCTTCACAGTCATTCTCCGCCCAATTCTGCCCCTTTAAAACAAAATTCCCTTCATGAGTGACTTAGCGCACAGTAAACTCTAAAAATACCAGAAAAGTGGTTTGCTGTTGTCGCGCATTAGCCTAACATGCTTCGTAAAAGGGCCACTAAATGATCCTTGGAGACCTATTCTTCTAGCTCTGATTTTTGCCATTAGCAATCTCTACTTTTCTCTGTCACCCTGTTCGATATCTGGACATAACAGTTCAGACCCCCAGCCCTGGTTTCACTGTCTTCCCCTCCGGAAGGTATTTGGTTCGAAATTGTTAATGTTAATTTCTGTGATGGGCGTAGCTTTGTCCATCAACTGTACATAAGTAATGCTACACTGGGAAAAGACCAAGGGTCCATTGAGCCCAGCATCCTGTCCACGACAGGGGCCAATCCAGACCAAGGGCAACTGGCAAGCTTCCCAAACGTACAAACATTCTATACATGTTATTTCTGGAATTGTGGATTTTTCCAAAGTCCATTTAGTAGTGGTTTATGGACTTGTCCTTTAGGAAACCGTCTAACCCCTTTTTAAACTCTGCTAAGCTAACCGCCTTCACCACATAAGTACATAAGTAGTGCCATACTGGGAAAGACCAAAGGTCCATCTAGCCCAGCATCCTGTCACCGACAGTGGCCAATCCAGGTCAAGGGCACCTGGCACGCTCCCCAAACGTAAAAACATTCCAGACAAGTTATACCTAAAAATGCGGAATTTTTCCAAGTCCATTTAATAGCGGTCTATGGACTTGTCCTTTAGGAATCTATCTAACCCCTTTTTAAACTCCGTCAAGCTAACCGCCCGTACCACGTTCTCCGGCAACGAATTCCAGAGTCTAATTACACGTTCTCCGGCAACGAATTCCAGAGTTTAATTATGCGTTGGGTGAAGAAACATTTTCTCCGATTTGTTTTAAATTTACTACACTGTAGTTTCATCGCATGCCCCCTAGTCCTAGTATTTTTGGAAAGCGTGAACAGACGCTTCACATCCACCTGTTCCACTCCACTCATTATTTTATATACCTCTATCATGGTACAGATCCATTAGTGTGCTCATGCCGGCTCAGACCTTGATGCAGTAAAGTCCCGTTAAAGCACCATCGCTATTTCCAACTCTGTAAAAATTACTGAGTTTGAAACAGCCAGCGATGCTCTGAAGAAATCGGATGCAAATGAGCCTGCTCGCAAAAACAGCGAGCAGCTGGGGGGGGGGGGGGGAGCCAATCGGTCTGTCGAGCATACGCAGAACAGCCCGTCGCTAAGCATGGCTGCTCTGTGCACGCTACAGACGTCTTTCATACACGCAGCAGTGGGTAGCCTTTTGTTTTTGTTTTCCACAATTTCAGACCCATCAGGATGTTTCTCTGTCAAGCAGACTGCCTTCACTGGGGACTCTTAGTTGCCGTGTTCTTGCACGCAAGTCTGACAAGGCACAGAGTTGGAACTTCTCTCTTTCTTTCTCTCTCTCGCTTTCTTTCTTTCCGTGTGGCTGGTTCCCCGGATGTATTCTTCCCTCCACATTGTTTCAGGTGTCATGTTTATAATCGGCTGCTACCGTGACAGGAAAGAGCCCACAGAACACCTTTGTGCATGACTCGCGGAACTCCGGGCTTGCTTAACCGGCTACAACCACTATAAATTCCTTCAAAAAGGCGGTAAATAAATAATAAAACGCACATTGCTGGATCCATAACTTTTGTGCATCTGGGCCTCAGTCACTCGGATTCTTTTTAAGTGGATGTACCTTGTATACAGCGCTGCGTACGTCCTAGTAGCGCTTTAGTAGTAGTACTTGTATACGTGTTTCCTGAACGTGTTATGTGTCATCTAGCTTTCGTGACATTTTGGGTGAATTGGTATAGCAGTAGTTATCAGGAGCCTGGCAAAGGGCTGGGCTATTGGAGGTGACTGATCAGAGGTTATAATGCATCTCGCTCCTCTGCAAGTTTCTGAACTCTGTTTTGAATTATCTTGTACTGTTTTATCATATCAACACTGCTTAGGTATATAAATAATTTGTGGTATATCGCGAATAAACCATAAAAATGATTTGTTATGAATTCTCCACATACTTAGATGTGTGTGATCTTATTAAATCCCTATTTGACACCGGATTAAAAGAAGGCTTCTGTAAATGGGCTGGGTCCGGTGTGTGAGCAGTAGTGCCTGTGCTGTATGGAAATCCCAGTTCTCCACTTTGGGTTCCGCTCCAAAGCCCTACTTCAGCTCTCTGGGTCAGGCTTGAGGGTTTTGTTCCTGGCATGTTAGCTGTCTCAGGCTGGAGCCTTCTTGCATCGCTCTTACATCAGTCCCAGAGCTTCTGGCATGGTGCGTCATAGATAGGCACTGTGGGATTTGTGACGTTCTTGGTATGGCATGGGGAGACAGAGAGTGAGCAGGAGGTGGCTCTGTGCATTAATTGAATATATTTGGTCCAAACTTTAAGGAAAATAAATAACACTATGTAAATGCTTTTTAAGTCTCCTGCACCACTTCCTGCCTCTCTTGCTCACCTTTCTGTGGTCCTTTCCATCTCTTTCTGTCTGTCTTTTCTTTATTTTCACATCCCTCCATCTTTCATGTCCTGTGTCTCTCTTTATCTTCTGTAAATGGTCCCTCAGAGGATCTGAGGGAGATGCAGGCCTCAATTTAGGTACAATATAGATGTCTGCCTCCGGCACCAAATTTTGTCAGTTGTTTTACCTTGCCTTGGTTCACCAGCCACAAGTTAGGGAAGACTCGACGGTGCCTTACAGCAGGAGCGCAGTCTCAGGGTCTTCAGAGACCCCCCCCCCCCTTTTTTTTGCATAGGTTTCCTTGGTAACAGACGCCATGCAAAGGAGGGATGAGGCCTATGAGAGTCTGAGATTGCGCGCCTGCTGCAGAGTGCTGCGCTGAGCCTTCTGCTGTTGCGGTTGGAGTAGAAGCCTGGTGGGACCAGAGGTGAGAGGAACCATTCTCTCAAACATTAAATCCATCTCTGAGGAGAGAAACGGATACAGATGAGTAGCGGGTGTGGATGGACAGACTGGTTAGGCCATATAGTCTTTATTTGCTGTCATTTTCTCTTTCTATATTTTCAGTTTTAGCATTGGCAGAGCAGTGAATGGTAGGGTTGGCCTTAAGCACGGGTGCCCACATAGGGCCCTGCACTTCTAGGGGCCCTCAGGGGCATAGGGAAGAGGCATTTCCTTCCCACCTCCCCCCATCCCCGATTTCTTAGCTGCTGCTGCTCTCCACTCAGAGGCATATCTCTCTCTGCCGCCCCTGCCCATACGGTTCGACGTCTTCCCCTCTTTCAGTCCTCCTTAACTACCTTAAAATTTGTTTTTCTCTGTCTTTAGATGTCGCCAGCAGAATCAACATAATACTTACCTGTGGTTTGCTCTGAAGCCTTCCCTCTGACAGTTCCGCTCCTGTAGAAACCAGAAGTTGTGTCAGAGGGGGTGTGACAGGTCAGAGGGAAGGTACTGAACAGGCCGTACTTCCAGCAACAGCTAAAGATGAAGAACAATTAAATATTGAAAGATGGGGAGATGACAAACACTGTGGGTGGGGGGTGGGGGCACAAGTGCTTAGGCCAACTGTGCCTGCTGGCCTATGTTTAATCTTGAAAATATCTCAACAGGTAAAATTAAATTGGAATAAAAAGAATCTTTCTTGATGACCTGCAGAGACCACAATTACCATTCTCACTTTGCTGTTGATGGTTTTCTTGATACGGTTGAGTATGTAGATTCCTCTTCTAACTCCTTGGTCAGGAGCATGCTTGTCTCTTTAGTGATGCCCTGCTTTCTGGTGACAGCCATTTTGAATATGGTTGTCAGTAGGGAAATGGTGATAGGTTTGGTTTTCCCCTGTTGCATGTAGGGACTTGTAGTTTTTGTGTTTCAGACCTCCAGGCTCATGCATACAGTAGAGTAAACACAAGCCCTAGATTAGCCTGTTAGAACAAAATGTGGTCTTTTTTTACATAGTGGATGATGGCAGATAAATCTCTCTTGTTGTCCTCCTTCTCCTCCACTGCTAACTCCAGACTTCGTTCCTTTTCCCTCGTGGCACCTTACGCCTGGAATAGACTTCCTGAGCCTGTACGTCTAGCTCCATCTCTACCTGTTTTCAAATCTATGCTGAAAACCCACCTTTTCACCACTGCTTTTGGCTCCTAGCCACTACTCAATTGCCCTCCCCTTGTTCCTTCTCACCCAATACTTCCCTCGCCCTTAATTGTCTTGTCTGTCTATTTTTAGATTGTAAGCTCTATAGAGCAGGGACTGTCTCTCTATGTCAGGTGTTAAGCGCTGCGTGCGTCTGGTAGCACTATACAAATGCTAATAATAATAGATAAACACCTGTATGGTCCATCCAGTCTACCCAACAAGATAAATTCATAAGGTATGAATTACATATGTATACTTGATCTTGATTTGTCCTTGCCATTTTCGGGGCACAGATCGTAGAAGTCTGCCCAGCACTGGCTTTGCTTCCCAATTACTGATTACCACTAAGCTTGTTTGGTTTCATGCCTTCTATATAGGATTCCTGTACTGCTGTTAGTGAGCTGATCATCAGTGGTAAAATGAAAAAGGCTAGGTATTGGCCCCTTGTGCAAGGGCTCAGTGTGTGTGTGTGTGTGGTGGTGGTGGTGGTGGTGGGGAGCTCAACCCTGTCACTCTTCTTTAACCACTCCACATTCCCCTGCCCCTTTTCATCAACTGTTTGTTTCTTCCTAGTCATTTATTTCTCTTCCTGTTCTCTGAGGTCTTTAGGTCTTTGCATCTCCCCACTGTGGTTCTCTTTTTCAAGCCAGCCCTGCTATACCATCTCTGTGGTTGCCAATCATCCTAACTGTTTAGTAGCCAAAACTGCTTCCCGCAGGATGCTCCACCCCAACCCATCCCCAGTGGGAGACGATTTGCATACTGTAGGGGGCCGGGGTGCAATCTCAGCCCTCGTTCAGTTGAGTTTTCAGGATTTCCCCAGTGAATATGCAAATAGATCTCATGCATATTCATTGGGGAAATCAGGAAAACCTGAGTTGCTGCCCTTGAGAACCGACTTTGGACACGCCTGATGTAGTAGAAGACAAATAGGAGACTCGTATACAAATCTGGGGACAGTACCAAGGTGTTTTGATAACCTTAACCACATCCCCTTCATGCCAGTTTATTAATCCCCCTTCACCTATGCCACAGCTCTTCTGATTTCTACTTGCACCTCATTACTCTGAGCATTGGCCACATGGTAGCCAAACTCCCATGCTGTTTTCACAGTCTTACCGTAGTGTGAGGGTTGGGCATTGCCCAGCTCAAACCTCGGTCATGTGACGAAATGGTAACTGTGAACGCATCACTAGCAGCACGTTTTCTGGAGAAGGTAAGGGGAGGATGTAGTAGGGGGGGAAAGTCAGGGAGGTGCATTTCAGGTTGATGTGAGCCACCTCTGGCTTCCAGACTGTACAGTGAAGAGCAATGGGCTGTGAACCTGGGAAACAGTGTTTGTCTCTCATGGCTCCTCCTGTTGTCTAAGGAACCCCCCTTAGAAAGTAAGTTCTTCTGGTGCCTACAAAGAAATGTTGCAAATGGCCCTTGAGATCAAATTGGAAAGCATTTAGGATTTAAACTACGTTCAGTTATAGAGTAGGCATGAAGTGATGGCACACGATGGCAGGTTATTCCCAGTTAGTTGCCATCTCACTTCCAGTCAGTGACGTAGCCAGACTTCGACGTGGAGGGGTTCCAGAGCCCAAAGTGAGGGTGCACTCTGGCCTGCTACCCCCGCCTCCTCACATACCTTGCCTGACGGGGGTCCCCAAACCCCTCCAGCTGAAGCATCTTTGAGGAAAGGCTGAAGTGGCTAGGGCTCTTCAGCTTGGAGAAGAGATGGCTGAGGGGAGGTATGGTAGAGGTCTATAAAATGAGTGGAATGGGTAGACGTGAATCACTTGTTTACTCTTTCCAAAAATACTAGGACTAGGGGGCATGCGATGAAGCTACAAAGTAGTAAATGTAATACAAATTGGAGAAACCTTTTCTTCACTCAATATGTAATTAAACTTTGGAATTCGTTGCTAGCTTAGTGGGGTTTAAAAAGGGTCTGGACGGCTTCCTAAAGGAAAAGTCCATAAACCATTATTAAATTGAGTTGGGGAAAATCCACTGCTTATTTCTGGGATAAGCAGCATAAAACGTATTGAGTTTTCTGGGATCTTGCCAGGTACTGCAACTTGCTTCTCGTAGGTCTTCCACTCAGCCACCTCTCTCCTCTTCAATCTGTTCAAAATTCTGCTGCATGACTAATATTTCGCCAAAGTCGTTATGCCCTCTCCTGAAGTCACTTCACTGGCTCCCTATCCGTTTCCATATAAAATTCAAGCTCCTCTTATTGACTTATAAGTGCATTCACTCTGCAGCCCCTCACTACCTCTCCACCCTCATCTCTCCCTACACTCCCTCCCAGGAACTCCGTTCACTAGGCATATCTCTCCTAATTGCACCCTTCTCCTCCATCGCTAACTCCAGACTCTGTTCCTTTTGTCGCGCCGCACCTTATGCCTGGAATGGGCTTCCTGAGCTGTTACGACTAGCTCCATTCCTGGCCGCCTTCAAATCCGGGCTAAAGGCCTACCTGTTTGTTGCTTTTGACTCCTAACTTGTCACTTGCTCGTAACCTTTATCTTGTCTTCCTCTCTTCAGTAGTTCCTTTTCCCTATGTGTCCTTCTGTCTGTCTTACCCTTATCCTTATTTGGTCCTGTCTGTCCTGATTTAGATTGTAAGCTCTTTTGAGCAGGGACTGTCTTTTCTTCATGTTCAATTGTGAAGCGCTGCGTACGACTGGTAGCGCTATAGAAATGATTTCTAGTAGTGTGTGACCTGGATTGGCCACTGTTGGATACAGGATACTGGGCTTGATGGACCTTTGGTCTTTCCCAGTGTGGCAATACTTTTGTACTTATGCCTGCCCTGCGTTTCCCCTCACGCCGTGTGCATGCTCATTTTCAATTTTGTTAAAACGAGCATGCATGCGACGTGAGGGGAAGAGCAGGGAAGGGAATGTGGCTGAGACCATCGTTGGACAAACGCTTCGGCTGGCAGGGGTCCCCAGAGCCAATTTGGCGGGGTCAGGCCCCCGTAGCTACGCCACTGCTCCCAGTCGAACAGGCTGGTCAGTCCTGGTTTTGTTTCATTGCATGCCTGGAGCTGTATTTCTGATTTGACTCCCCCCCCCCCCCCCCCCCCCTCCCCATTTCCAATCCTGCTTTCGTCCCACCACATGCAGGATCAGCCTTTTCGGATGGCATCTCTGTTCCACCTGTATGTAGGTGTGCAATACATGTGCGAGCAACTATTTCCTGAAAATAAACTTTTCCTAAGTTATGCCTTTGGGGGGGGGGGGGGAGGTAAACTTTTCTTGAATAAAACAGAGTCTGACAGAGAATGTACTTCTCACTGCTGGGTAAACTGACACGCCTCCACCCTGGTCCCTTTGCCAGTATGTGGTCCCTAGCTCTGTTAGTTGGTGCTGAATCTTCTCTTTATATCTGGCAGCTGGAGCGGATGTCGGTGTATTTTATTTTGTTTTCATCCCTGCCTCTCCCTCGTTGTGGAATGAGTCCAGGTCTGCCTCGGGCAGGCAGGAGAATAGCTGCATGCTTCGGCTTGTGCAGTGGGGAAGTGGTTAACCCTTGAAGACTAGGGAGGTGGGGGCACTGCCGTTCATAACGGTGAAGTGGAAGACATTTGTCAGAGCAAAGTGAAAGTTGCAGGAGCTGTTGGAATGGGTGATGGGGGCTTGTCATGCTGTGAAAGATGAGGTGCTGGCATTGTACTGTGTGAAATGGGACAAGTCGCTTAACCTCCCTATGTGTACAGTACTGTGTATACTGGCAACACTGTATATTAACACTTACCGGTCAATTCTATAGACCTTGCAAAAAGTAGGTGCCTGATTCTGGTGCTCAAACAGAAACTAACGGTAACTTAAACGTCAAAACGGAAGAAACACGGCAGTTAGGTACCCAAGCACGCTTAGGCGCTATTCTCTAGAACTTGATGCTTCAGTATTCTAGCGCATAACCGTGAAAGAGTTGCTCATACGAGAGAGGCGTGGATGTTCCGATAGTTTGAGACACGCTTTATGGAGTACTGTCGGGCGCCAAACTGCTTCATTTAGGTGTTCACATTTATACCTGCCGTAGAGCTCCTGCAAGTGGTGGCACTCGACTGCATTAGATGCTGCTATAAAAGATTAGCTTAGCGCCTTAGATTTTGGGCGCCTAACTTTTTGGCGTCCTTTATAGAATTGCAGCCATAGTGTCTCCTTCTGGGAAGCCCAGAACGCAGGCTGGTTCATTAACTTGATGTCCATGTTGGTGCAATTCAGTCGGTTCTGTAGTAAGGGGGAAACGTATTTGCCTGACTAGGTGCAAGGTCATAGGGTATGTTTTTGCACCTCAAATTCAGAGTGTAGAATTGGCCATTGGTTTGGGTAGATTGGCCTGGCTGTTTTCAAAGGAACTAAAAATTTGGTTTGGGATTAATAAAGCACACGCTTCTAGCTATGTTTCCAGGGTGAGTTTAGGTTGGAGAATAAGGTTTTGGTTGCAAGATGCCATCTTTGAATCTGCAGGCATTCCCCCTTCCATTGCCAGAGAATGTGGTTAAAGGCAGTTAGCTTAGCAGGGTTTTAAAAAGGTTTGGATAATTTCTTAACAGAAAAGTCCATAAGCCATTATTAAGATGGACTTGGGGGAGGAAACGGGACAATATTTTTGGCTGCTGGCAGGGATTACCAGGCTCCGCCAGCCAAAGAGGCTCTCCACCGACATTCTGTCTCGATTGCACTTTTTATAGGCTGTCACCCCTGTACTAGACCTCCCACTGTCCACACACATGCATGAAAACTGAGCATTGGTGGGGCACGTGTGTCCTCCTCTCTCCCAGGTACATGCTCAGTTTCACATCTCTTGCAGCTCACCCAGATATCGTTCAATTCTTATGGGGAGCAGGCTGCTTGCGGCATTCCTTTCATACGCCTTGTCCAGAGTTGGAACCTTAATTTAGTCCTTTGGGTGCTTCAGAAGCCTCCTTTTGAGCCACTCTGGAAGGCCTTCTTGAAAGATCTTGCGCTAAAGAGAGCATTTTTGATGGCTGAATTGGCACATTTTGGAACTTCAGGCTCTCTTGTTGGAATACCTTTCTTCGCTTGTCAGAGTCAAGGCTCTTCCTGTGCACGGCTCTGTCCTTTCTTCTGAAAGTGATATCAGCATATCAGCATTTCATCTCAATCAATCTGTGGAGCTTCTATGGATCCTCAGGAGCTTAGTCAAGATCGGGAGGCGGGGCTGGTGGTTGGGAGGCAGGGATAATGCTGGGCAGACTTATTCGGTCTGTGCCAGAACCGGTGGTGGAAAGCGGGACTGGTGGTTGGGAGGCGGGGATAGTGCTGGGCAGACTTATATGGTCTGTGCCCTGAAGAGCACAGGTACAAATCAAAGTAGGGTATACACAAAATTAGCACATATGAGTTATCTTGTTGGGCAGACTGGATGGACCGTGCAGGTCTTTTTCTGCCGTCATCTACTATGTTACTATGTTTTCATAGAGAGGATGAAGAGGCTCTGCATTCTTCCTTGAAGCTTCTCAATGTGCATAGAGTCCTCATTAGATATCTGGAAGTCACAAATTAGTTTTGCAAATGGACAGACTGTGCTTTTTGTTAAAGGCTTGGCCTCATGTCTTCCAAGCCCACAATTGCTAGATGGCTGAAGGAGAATATTGCGTCAGCTTATTTGCTTGCGGGGAAGCAGGCTCCTCAGGCCTTGTGAGCTCATTCTGATGAGGTGTACAGCGACATCCTAGGCGGAAACTACCTTACTGTGTCTGGAAGATATTTGCAAGGCAGTGACATGGTCGATGCTGCATACCTTTGCCAAGCAGTGTAGGGTGGATATTGCAGCATGCTCAGAAGCCAGGTTTGGGACTTTGGCCCTCAGGGTGGTGGTGCCAGGATCTCACACACTCTAGGGATTGCTTTTGAACAGCCTACAATTTCTGGAAGCTATGTAATGGAAGGAGAAATTAGATCTTACCTGATAATTTTTTTTCCATTAGTCTTTCCCAGTATTCCAGGTGGGTCTCCAGCCCGCCCAACCCCCCCCCCCCCCCCGGTATCTCTCCGATATCCCTGATTGGTCAGTGGGCCGCTTGTCAATCCCCCCACCCACCTGGTGTTCTAGTGGCCCTTCCCTTCCCCCCTACCTTCAGTTGGAGGAGGGAAGTGACCTCCCTCCTCTTCCATTGGCGCCATCTGGAAAATGAAGGTAGGGGATGAGGAAGGGCCGGTAGACCACCAGGTTGGGGGAGAGGGATTGACCCGCAGCCCACTGGGCCACCAGGGACATCGGAGGGATGATGGGGAGGTTAGGGGGGCTGGAGACCGGATCTCCAGCCTCTCCTGAACCTGTGTCGGGGGGGGGGGGGGGGTCGAGGGGACTGGAGGTCCGCCTGACCTCCAGTCCCTGTTTCACTTGGCTCGGGGCAGGAGTAGTTGGGGTCTGGTGGTCCCATAGACTTCCAGCCCCTGTGTTCGACAGGTCTGGGCTTTTGGCAGCTCAGACCTGTCAAACAAGTGCGGGAGGATTGTCAAGTGTGGCCCGGGCACAATCCTCCCACACTTCTACCCCATGATCAGTGAGAATTGCGTGCGGTTATCTCTGATCATAGGTGCGGTAAAGCCCCGTGCTGTTCCAGCGCTGTTTGGAACAGTGCGGGGCTTTTGATCATCTGCCCATGGAGGCACTGGTATCCCGCCATTTGCTCTTTGAGCTGCCTTTTAGAGCATTCAGTACTTTCCCATTTCTCCCCAGGTTTCCCTCTATTATATAATTCTGCCAGAGAAAAGTTTGTGTAGGAGTCGTGTGTTTACTTGCAAATTTTGAAATGTCAAACGGCCCGAAGACACTGCAGCAGACCACACCCAGCTCTCTGATCTTTAAGGAGTCTTTGAAATTGCCTGGTTTATAATTAGCTTTTTTTTTTTTTTTTTTGGATGTCTGGACGTAAGGTAGTCAAGGGTAGGATGTTACTATCCAGAGTCTGTAAGCCTTCAGGATAAAACGTTGCATTAAAAAAAAAAATCTCTACATGGGTGATTTTCTCCAGCCCCTGGAAGTGAGCTAATAAGTGTTTACAACTTCTGCAATATAAAGTGGGAGCTTGAACATCTGGAACGGAGCAGAAGTGTGTTCAAAGTAGATGGCTCCCACCTCTGGAATAGTTAAGGATTTATTTTGAAAAACTTCCCATTTGGCACATCTAACATTAGCCAGGCAGCCAGCACTACTGAAACATGGTGACATAGTAAATGATGGCAGGTGAAGACCCTTCCCTGCTCCGCCCTTTCTGCCTCGCCTCACCCCATGCTTGGAACAGACTCCCTGAGCCCATACGCCAGGCCCCCTCCCTACCCATCTTCAAATCATTGCTCAAAGCCCACCTCTTCAATGTCGCCTTCAGCACCTAACCACTACACCTCTACTCAGGAAATCTAGACTACCCCAACTTGGCATTTCGTCCTTTAGATTGTAAGCTCTTCTGAGCAGGGACCGTCCTTCTTTGTTAATTTGTACAGCGCTGCGTAACCCTAGTAGCGCTCTAGAAATGTTAAGTAGTAGTAGTAAGGAATAGCCAGTGGCATAGCCAGAAGGCAATTTTTGGGTGGGCCAGCAGGTTGGATGGATGGGCACTAGAGAAACACCTGCCACCTGATATGCCCTGCCCACGCCCCAACTCCTACCACACACCTACCCCACTCCCAATAACTTCAATGGGAGTAGTAGTGTTGGCCTCAGTGGCTGCAAGCCACATTGAGAGCTAGGGGAAATATAAGAGGGTGCACTGAGCCACGGTCCGCCAACACACATGCTTCCCCCAAATGTGCCCTAAATATTACAGTGGGGCCCTAAAATATCAATACAACTATGAAGAAAAGTGAACAAGCCAAAGTACTATAGAATACTACATAGAAAATTGATGCTAACACACAGAACACAAATGCCAAATACAGAATAAGTGACCACAAACCCTAAACAAATTAAATCAAAATTCCAGAGGCCAGACCTTGCATTTAGCACAGCACAGAGAAATCTAAAGAGATGCATTTTCTCCTATACTGTGCAAAATCACATGCAAGAGACAGTGTTAGGGGAGGTACAACTAGGGCAACTGGGTTTGGCCCCCTAGCCAGAGAGAACCCCAGGCTAGCTGGAAGCTGAAGCAGGTGCAGCCTGTTAGTAAGCTTTTGTGTCCCCTCTCAAATTTCTGCCTTGGGCCACAGCCATATCTAGCAGGGTGTACATTTCAAATCTGACATAGTCTAGTCACAAAATAGAAAAATAAAATTCTTTTTTTCTACCTTTTGTTGTCTGCTCATTTTATTTTTCAAGTCATGTTGGTCCCAGGCTCTGGTTTCAACATCCTTCTGTCTTCTCTTAAGTCGCTCACCAAGGTCTCATGTCCATTTGATATTTCTTCTCTCTCTCTCCATGTCCACTATCCATCTTCTTCCATCTCTGTACCTCTATCTTCCTCCATGTTTAATAGCTCCCTTTCTCTGTGTCCCTATATTTCTCTGTCCAGCTTCTCCCCTCTCTTCATCCCCATCCAGCTTCTCTCCCTCTCACTCCCTCCCCTTTCCAGCATCTAGTTTGGTTGCTTGATTCCCTGCCTGCCCTCCCTTCCTCCCTCACACTGTAGGTTTATTTATTTATTGCATTTGTATCCCACATTTTCCCACCTATTTGCAGGCTCAATGTGGCTTACAGAGTTTTGTTATGACCTGTTCATTCCAGGATATCAGATATAAGTATCTGTACAATTACAATTAGTAATGTTAAGCGATAAAGTAAGGGAAAAGAGAAGGAAGGTGTTAAGCAGGATAGTGTAGAAGGTGGCCTTTAATAACTGGGTGGGTTGGTGAGGTAGTTTTGTAGTTATGGGTTCTTTTTGTAGGCCTTGTTGAAGGTTTAGTATTTGTTCCCTTTTCCTTCATCTCCTTGGTCTGGTATTTCTGTTTCCCTTCCCATTGTGCTGTACCAGCAGTTCTCTCCGTTCCCTCCAGTTCTCCTCCCCCTTCCCTCCAGCCCCCTCTTGCTCCCACATCCAGCAGCTCTCTCCCGTCCATCAAGTCCCTCCTCCTCTTCCTCCCATGTCCATCAGCTCTCACCCTTCTCTCCAGTCCCTTCTTCTTCTTCCTCCCTTGTCCAGCCCCTTTCTCCTCTCTCTCCCTTCCATCCAGATCCCCGCCTCCTTTTCCTCCCACCTCCAGCAACTCTCTCCCTTCCATTCAGATCCCGTCCCACAAGTCCGGCAGCACTATCCCTCCCCCACCCCCATCCTCACCCCACGTCCAGCAGTTCTGCCTTCCTGATCCTGCCCCAGCCCAACCCAACATCCCTCGCTGTCGCTGCCTTTTCTCCCGCGGTTCCAGGTACGGTCGTCCAGGAGCATTCAGCTTTGCTTGCGTGCCTGCCTGCCTCGGTCCTTGCAGCATTCTTTTATTTGCCCATCGCCAGCTACGCTGCCATTCACACAGGCAGCTCCGCAACCCCCCCTGCCGTGTCCATCCGGCCCTACGTAAACAGGAAGTGCATCAGAGAGGGCCAGATGCTTGTGTGAATGGAAGTGCTGCCATTGACGGGCGAAAAAAAGAGTGCTGCAGGGACCGAGGCAGTGGCGGGGAGGAGAAGAATTTCAGGGCAGGCAGGCAGGCAACGCTGAACGCTCCCGGACGGTCGTATCCGGATTCGCAGGAGAAAAGGCAGCATCAAAGAGGGGTGTTGGGTGGGCGAAAGGTTGGGAGGGAAAGTGGCTGGGACTGGGCCCGCCCATGGCTACGCCCTTGGGAATAACCCACCAAGTTCATCCAGTAAGGCAGTGGTTCCCAAACCTGGTCTTGGAGGCACCCCAACCAGACAGGTTTTCAGGATATCCACAATGACTATTCGTGAGAGATTTGCATACAGCGGAGGCAGGGCATGCAAATATCTCATGAATATTCATTGAGGGTATCTTGAAAACCTGACTGGCTGGGGTGCCTACAGCAGGGGTGTAGCCGGAACTCGACGGGAGGGGGGGGGCACAGTCCCCCCCCCCCCCCGCTGCCGCTTCACGAAGGTACCTTGACTGGTGGGGGTCCCCAAACCCCGCCAGCTGAAGCGTTTGTCCCATGCTGGTCTCACATTGCCTAACCTGTTCTGTCGCGTCATGCACGCTTGTTTTAATGAAACCATTATTTGGGGTCAACTCGAGGGAACGTAGCACCTTGAACAAACAGGAAATTACATCAAAGTGGGGCGGGCCATAGCAGAGGGAAGGTTCCGGAGCTGGTGAAGCGCTGCTGGTGCTCAGGAGGAAACTGCATTTAAAGGTAGACAAGGGTAGGGGGTGACCTGAGAGATGGGGGGGGGGGGGGGGGTGAGGGGTTGCCAGACCCAGAGATAGAAATTTGGTCACTGCAGGGAAGGCAGGCTTTTGGTGCCGTAAACCAGTGCCTCACCTGGTCCATGCCTTGAGCCAGGCTTGACCATATTTTGGTTTTCTGTGCCAGATTTACACAATCATGTAGGTCAATATAGTGGACATGGCATATCTAGTAAGTTTTTGTTTGTTTGTTTTTTTGTTTTCTGATGGGTTATTGGCATGTTCCAGCTTCCACTTAGATTCATGTGCGAACTGGAGGTGGCTACTAAGGAAAACCTTAATTTGGTAGCCAGAACACCCTGAGTCACAGTTCACTACCCAAAACTCGACAGAACCATACCAGACTGTGTATCTTGCATCCTGTTTTACAGAGCTAGGATGGCATCGGGTTGAGATGGGGGGAGGCAGTGGTTGTACTTCAGGACTGAATTGCATTGCATCACTCCCCAGAAATGAAAGCAGCTCTGTTACATCATTAGTGGGAAAGTGTTAGGCGTTGCCTGTCATCAGGGACTTTTGCTAAGAAAGATGAGTCATTGTGGGGGGGAAGCAGTACATTAGTGAACAATGTCAGTGGCACTGAGATCTCTCAGGACACAGTGATTACTAATACAAGCGGAACAAAGAGAAGATGTTTTCCAGGTTCTGTGGGACCTGGATAGCAGTGGTATGCAGTAGAGAATGACAATGGGAGGGGGACAGAGCCCACTGGGACGGGGACAAACTTTCTACTTTGAAGCCTGTTAATGAACTGGACTGTTACTTATGTTTGTTTGCAGATGACAATATTTTTATTTTTTGGAAAAACAAGCCAACATGGTGGCCATAGCTAGCAAAATTTGCATGGGGGATCCTGTGCATCCCGCTACCAGCACCTCTTCTGTTGCAGGAGGATTGTGGAAGACAGGAGAGCTAGACTGAATCCTGAGATTGTTGATGACTTCTTATTCGTCCACAGATTAAAACATCTCCCCTCTAGGGTATACAGAACGGGTTGTATTTTGTACCCCTGGGTAACAGGGTGGATTAGGATTCTTTGGGGTACTAGAAGTCGGCTATTGGGGTTGGAAGGGTAGAGGGTGGTGGTGATGGGAGGGTTTATAATAGCTGCTAGTTATTGTTTTTCTATTTGTAATTTATACATAACAATTGCATAGCATATTCCTTTTTATACTTCAATAAAAAGATTTAAATATAAAATCATAAGTGGTCGAGGCTTCTGCAGATGAGAACAGAGGGATGGAGACAAGGCATGCGAGGATGAGACGGAGACGGGGCCTGCGGGGATGGGGTAGGGATGGAGATATAGTAGATGACGGCAGAAAAAGACCTGCACGGTCCATCCAGTCTGCCCAACAAGATAAACTCATATGTGCTACTTTTTGTGTATACCCTACTTTGTACCTGTCCTCTTCAGGGCACAGACCGTATAAGTCTGTCCAGCACTATCCCCGCCTCCCAACCACCACTCCCGCCTCCCACCACCGGCTCTGGCACAGACTGTATAAGTCTGCTCAGCACTATCCCCGCCTCCCAACCACCATATAGTAACACAGTAACATAGCAGATGACAGCAGTCAAAGACCCGCACGGTCCATCCAGCCCGCCCAACAAGATGAACTCATTTTACACCTCAGTGGGTGGCAGTAAGGGCTCCCTGCCGCATGGCCATGTGGTAAGAGTTACCTCACCACATAGCCAATTTTTGGAACCCATGGAGACGGGGCGGGGACACATTTTGTCCACGTGTCATTCTGTAGTGTGCAGATTGTAAGCTCTGTAGAGCATGGACTGTCTCTTCATGTTGAAATGTACAGCGCTGTGTACGTCTAGTAGCACTATAGAAACATTAAGTAGTAGTAGTCCATATTTCAGGTGGATCACAGAAAAGAAAACTTTCTGAGAAGTTCCTAGAGAAGAGGACATTTCTCCGGCAGTTATTTTCTGTTCCTCGGCTGCTGGAGAGGTAGCACATCCAGCGACTTCAATTAAGTGTTAATTAAGGTGTGGGGAAGTAGAATACTTGCATAGGTTGCTGAATCAGCTTCAAAGAGCTTGTTTAAAAAATGCCTCTTAGATTCAAAACTATATAAAGAGGAGTACATAAGTATTACCATACTGGGAAAGACCAAAGGTCCATCAAGCCCTGCATCCTGTTTCCAACATTGGCCAATCCAGGTCACACCTGGCAAGATCCCAAAAAAGTACAAAACATTTTTACTGCTTATCCCAGAAATAGTGGATTTTCCCCAAGTCCATTTAATAATGGTCTATGGACTTTTCCTTTAGGAAGCCGTCCAAACCTTTTTTAAACTCCGCTAAGCTAACCGCCTTTACCACATTCTCTGGCAACGAATTCCAGAGTTTAATTACACGTTGAGTGAAGAAACATTTTCTCAGATTCACAGTATAAAATGTTTTATACTTTTTTGGGATCTTGCCAGGTATTTATGACCTGGATTGGCCACTGTTGGAAACAGGATGCTGGGCTTGATGGACCTTTTGTCTTTCCCAGTATGGCAATACTTATGTAAGGCAATACCTAGAATGATCAGCCTCTGCCTTGTTTTCTGCCTGCTTTCTTTCATTTTAATTAAATCTGGTTAATTTAGAGCTGAAACTGCACATAAGTGTGTATGTATTTTAGAAAACTCTTAAAGAACAGAATAAAATTTTCCTGATAGTCATTTAATCGGTAAAAGATTAATGTTATGCCAGAGTCTAGCTTGCGCTTTCTAGCATAGTAGATGATGGCAGATAAAGACCTGAATGGTCCATCCAGTCTTCCTAACGGGTCGCACTCATGAGTTCATGATTAAACCAACAATGAATGTGGTGTAAAAATATTTCACCCTGGCTTCATTGCCGTTTTCAGGGCACTGTCCTTAACATTCCAACTGCTGGAGTTACCATCGAAACCCTCCAGCCCATCCTAACCTGTCTTGCCATATAGGGGACAGAGAAAAAAGATCTTTGTTTGATTCTACCATTCTTTAAGTCTAGGACTGACCAGATCCTGTCCTTGAGTGGACATTCCTAGTGAGTATTCATGTAGTATTTTTGCATGTAGTGACTTGTCTACTGCCTGACTCCATTATTTTGTGGATCCCAAAGTCATGGACTGTTTGCACCCACTCCAGAAATGTTGTTGATCTGGAGTGTTGCTTAGGTCATAAGATTCAAATGTGTCCTCTCAAGGCCCATTGTAAAACATCACTTATCTGGGCCTTCAAACTGCAGGCCCTCCAAAGAGGTGTTCAAACTCTATCTCATTGTGGGTCTTTTCAATAAAGCATGGTTTTGATGTTCGAACCACAAATGTTCCCACTGAAGAGAGAGTCTGTGGGGCTGAACAAGAACATTTCATTTCATTGCTGTCTAAGCAGAGTAACTGGGATGCTGATGAAGGAAAATGCCACTGAAGGCTGCAGAGGCTGTCTGTGTGTCACATCAAGAAGTGTTAACGAGCCATATTTATTTATTTTTTTTTTCTTTCCAGTAGTTTTCCACAGCCCTCCAGTCAAAATTAAAAAGGAACAGCGGAGTCCCTGTTTGGATCAGGCCTTGTCCTGCAGCCTCAAGCAGCAGTTCCAGTATCGCAATGGCGAGCAGTGCCTTTATACTAGGTATGACCATTTCAAAGGGAGTCTGAGAGAAAATGCAAGGCCTATACAGCCTTCAGAAGGTGTCCTGCCCCAACAGGCCAGTTAACTTGAGTAGCATCTAGGCCTGAGCGATCGTTCAGAAATCAGTTACAAACACATCAGGAATGACTCTGAACTATTTCTCAGGCTTAGGGGCTGCTCAAATTTATCTAGGCCCACTTGAGCTGATGCCTTGTTAAGGCTGCTTAGACCTTGAGATACAGTTGGCAACCGCCTGGGAATCGGTGTGTTTATGTAGTTGAGTCTCCCAAAACAGTCATTCCATGACTTGGAACAGGACTGATGCCAAATTAATACCTCGTTTTTTGTATTGAAAATTGGTGTGAATTGGTAAATAAGAATTCTTAGCTTACTTTCAGGCCACGTGTAACTGCCTCTCACTTCAATTCAGCAAATAAGTTGTCATATTTGGTAAGAGTATTACTATGTGCTGAATATTTGCATTTTGTTATACAGATGAATTTTACGAAATACATAAAGGTTGTATTATTTTTCTGTGTTGATGTCTGCAGTGCCTACGATCAAAACAGACAAGCTGGAATCAAGTCACCAACTCAGGGGGCATCACAGATGTCCCCCCTTCAACACTTCTCCAGACAGGACCGGAGCTTCATGAGTCCTCAGGGATCATCCTCCCAGTCTCTTCCTACACGAGATTACCTCATGGAACACGGGTAGCGGGCCATGTGCAAGGGAAATTGGGGGGGGGGGGGGGGGGGGGGGGGGAGGGTTGACAGTGGGCAGAGAGAGAGTCTGCTTCCTCTCTCGTAGAAGCAGACATGCCATGCTTCTCATTTCCAGGAGAGAGCGAGTATAAGCCAGTCCTGGATTTCTGAGAACCCTATCTTGGTGCATTATGGGTTCTGCAGCACGGATTTTAATAGGCAGAAGTAGTTACTAGAAATCCCACACTGCTTTGGGTTGCAAATTCAAAACGAAAATTGGCCAAAAGGTTTAGGGACCCTTTTACTAAACCGCATTAAGCGTCTACGTGTGCGAAAATGGAGTTACTACCCACCTACCACGTGGCTGTTGTGGTACTTTCATTTGTGGTGCGCATCCGATATTCACGTCTGAAAAATAGTTTTCTGACGCATGTATTGGGCGTATGCCAAGTGGCATTTGACGCTCATAGGTCATGACTGCCAGGTTACCGTGTGAGGCTTTACCACTAGGTCAATGGCTGGCGGTAAAGACTCAGACCCAAAATGGACACGCAGTAATTTTCATTTTGCCACACGTCCATTTTTGGCAGTAATTTTGTAAAAAGAACTTTTTATAGGTGTGCTGAAAAATGATTCTGTGCGCGCCCAAAACACACATCCACCTTAGTAAAAGGACCCTTTAATTCCTAAAACTACATGTGGCAGTCCTATAGAAGGCCAGTACTGTGCTTGTTATTTTAATGATGGGAAAAAATGTGGCCAAAATCTGGGGATCTCATGGAGACAAAACTGATTTTATAGCTCAAGAGAAACTTGTTTCCTTTGGTGATTCAATTTTCCTTTTAATTCCAGATACCAGCAGCCTGTGGAGATGTGCCATTCATTTCCTTCCTCTCAGGGCATGAGTCGGGAATCGCCAGTCCCTTACCAGCGCCAGGTGTCAGAACCTCATCCTCCTTACCCACAACAAGGCTTTAAACAGGAATATCATGACCCACTGTATGAGCCGGCAAACCAAATGAACGCCAACAGAGGTCACACATACCCAGCCAACATGTTGATCAAACAAGAGCAGACTGACTATGCATATGACTCAGGTATGACCTATAGAACTCTAATGTTTATGTGCTTTATATATGACTAGTAAAAAAGGCCCGTTTCTGCCTGTCATGAAACGGGTGCTAGCGGGCACGGGACTCCCTTCCCCTCTCCTTACGCTAGTATCCCTGGTGGTGTAGAGGTACCTGTTCGCTCAGGGCAGGAAAGAAAGAGCTCCCTCTTTCCTGCCCGGAGCGCTGCTGGTAGCTGCCCTGCTGCATCCTGTGCGAGTCCGGCTCTCGGCGTTTCAAAATGGCCGCCGAGAGTTGAAGTCTCACGAGGCTGCTTCAACTCTCAGCGGCCATTTTGAAATGCAGAGAGCCCGACTCACAGAGGATGCAGCAGGGCAGCTAGCAGCAGCGCTCCGGGCAGGAAAGCGGGGGCTCTTTCTTTCCTGCCCCGAGCGAACAGGTGCCTCTAGGCCACCAGGGATAGTAGCGTAAGGGGAGGGGAGGTGATGGGTGGAAGAGGGAGCAACCGGGAGCGGGGTGCTAGCGTTAAAGGGGCGGGGTGATGGCGCAAAAGGGGGGGGTGATGGGCACGCCCTCAGCGGCTGCGATTCGTTGGAAGGGGAGGAGTAGGGAAACACGTGTTTCATTTGCGTGGTTGTGTACATGTTCCGACCTCAACGTCATCATGTGTGATGCGAGGGCGGGGCATGGAGACATGGTGAGTGTTCTGGCTTCACCACCATGAACTTACGAACCGGTGTCTGAGTGCCTGCAGTGACGTCAGTGTCCTCAGAACGTTGAGGGTGCGTTTTATTATAGTAGATGTTTGATTGCCCTATATTCCTTGTGGAACATTGGGACTCGGTTTAATGTTTGTGGCCAACCCAACTACTCATTTTCAGCATGTTCAGAAAGATTAGGCATGAGACGTGTTAGGATGGAACTTGTTTGCGAATATATCTTGCACACATTCATTAAATAGTCTGGAAAAATTCATGGGCTAAATGGTTCCTGAGGCCCAGTTTAAGATCCACTGGTGTAGATGAGCATTTTCAACTGGTTGTAAAAAGCATTTTCGGAAGAGAATATGTGGTCTTGCTTCCCGAATCTATGTCAATGGTTTCAAGCACATAGATATTGCAGATATACGGTCTAGGGGTACTTTTGCATCTGTGAACCTAACTTTTAAATTGTACCCAGAATAGTGCTAAAGACCCTAGAACAGATCTCTCCCGAACAACTGGGCCTCATGATAGCATTGTCAGGAAAGTTTTCATTTTTGTTAAGAAAATATTAGGCCATCCCCAGTACAATAAAACTATGGGGCCAAATTTGATTAACCCTAGAAAATGCAAGGTATGTAGGTATGGTATCTCCTTATCCATTGTCTTCTACCATTCATTTGCACTGTTTTGTACAGAGGGAACATGCCTGGGCCTGATGGGTATTCTTCAGTCTTATAAATCAAAAGAACTGAAGCTTCACAGTGAGGATCTGCCTGAATTGGTTAAAATGGCAGCACTTTGATGTGTTTTCATATTTCGATAGGTTAGAAGGCTGGGCACGTGGAATCAAAGCTTGCACTTGAGCTGTTTTCTTGACTGATATCCCATGCTGTTTGTTCCTTTTTTGGGGGGGGGGGGGGGGAGTCAGTATGGGAAGCAGATAAAGAAATGTTTAAAGTATAGAATGGAATTTCATGACGCCTGAGGAATTTTGTTTGGTTGTTTTTTTTACTGCTTTTAGGCCTTCTAAAATGTCCTGTCTTGCAGGGCTATGTATGCACCATCACTGGAGTGTAGCCTAGTGGTTAGTACAGTGGGCTGAGAACCAGAGGAACCGGGTTCAGTTCCCATTGCAGCTTCTTGTGAGTCAGAACAAGCCTCTAGTGCTCCACGTACAAAATCAGTACAGTATATGATACATAAACGACTACTTTGATTATAAGCTGAAAAAGGTATATCAAATCCCATCCTCTAAAGACACAGATGATTAATCTTATGAACATACACAGTATTAACGCATCAGCAGGATCTGACAGTGCCAGAGTGGTTGCAAAGGTAAAGGGTGGAAAGCTTTGCTAGTCTGCCTTTGTTGTGTGAGCCGTCTGGATTGCCTTCACGGAGCTCGAAGGGTGCTCTGTTCTCTGCATCCAAAGATCTAATGGAGACTAGGTGTAGTGTGTTCTTTGCAAGTCTCTTATTGGCCACCTTAAGTAGCTGTGAGGTGGAGTACTTAGTACTGTATATCTCTTGGCCATAGAGTGAATGGAGATGAGGGAAATAATCCGGTTAGCAATAATTTTCTGTGTTGGCTGCCTTTGGACATGATAAATGAACTCCATCGTAGCTTGCAAAATCACAGTAAACCTTTTTAAAACCTGCCCACAGTCAGCAAAATTGACACTCTGAAAGCAACTGCAAATCATGTTGTCACACATACATCCTTTCACTCTAAAGCCAATCCATCAGTCACAGAGAAGCTCCATGGAGATAAATTCCGAATGTCGGCGTTGACTGGAGGAGGAATGATGTCCTTTCTCTTTAAAATAAGACTACGTCTGCCTCATCTGGGAAAATTTAGGTGACCAGCTCTGCAATTGCAGCAGAAAAAATGAAATGATGAGAAAGGTGGGACACTTGATTCATTCATTCTGTTATATACAGGCAGCATTCTAAACTCAGGCATGTGTTCATAATAAAATGTTCACGCCTTCATTCTTAATTATTTAGTACTAGTAAAAAAAAAAAGGCCCGTTTCTGGAGCCAATGAAACAGGCGCTAGCAAGGCTTTCCTCTGACCCCCCACCCAACACACCTTCGTTGTTAGTGACGCCATTGTGCCGCCGTGGTCGCCGTCGATGTGTGACTCTGGCCCCCCCACCCAACGCACCTTCGTCGTCAGTGACGCCATTGCGCCGCCCTGGCCGCTGTCGATGTGAGTGAATTGCTCCGCCCTCAACGTCATAACGTTTGACGCGAGGGCGGGGCCCCGAGACTGTGTTTTTCGTGGCTTCAGAGCTTCGAACTTATGAACCTTGGCTTCAGTGACATCAGACAATAGAACGTTGAGGGTGAGTTTTATATATATATATATATATAGATAATGCAGAAGAAACAACCTTGTATTAGGATACAATATGAGAGGAATAAGACTAACAAAGCCATTAGTAGGATTATCTAACTTTAGTCGTTTGAACCGAGGCAAAGGGACTTGCCCAGAGCCACTGAAAGTTGGAGGGGGTGGGGAGGAAGAGCTCAAACTTATGCATCACGATTTCTGCTCATCCAAGGCTAGAATTCTAACACTAGGCCACACCTTCTATATATGGATGTTAACCTTTTCAAAAAATATTTGAGTAACCTTTATTAATGTTTACTTACACTGACTCTGCAGGTACTTCTGTTAGGCGGGATACTGGGCTATATGAACCATTGGTCTGACCCAGTATGGCTGTTCTTATGACAATACAACTTGAGGGAATTAGCAATACAGGGAGGCAATGGCATAGCTAGGACTGAAT
Source organism: Microcaecilia unicolor (assembly GCF_901765095.1). Lineage (NCBI taxonomy): Eukaryota > Metazoa > Chordata > Amphibia > Gymnophiona > Siphonopidae > Microcaecilia > Microcaecilia unicolor. The sequence continues at coordinate 107,736,069 of NC_044042.1, forward strand.
GGGCCCCTGGTGGAAAAATTAAGATGGGCTCCCCTAGAACACCACATCTCTCAAAATGGCAGGAACTTGGGAGGAGGAGGAAGCTTCAGATCTCCAGCAAAACAAACCTGATATAGTAATAGGAACAGAAACTGAAATGCACAACATCAGAGATGGACATTTCCCAAAGCTGACGTATTACATTTTTTTTCAGGCCTCATCGTTTGGTCAGATGATAATTGATTTCTCAGTTAACAGAAAAACCCACCAAAGTTGATCGTCTTACAACCTATTTCTGTGATAAGGTGCCAAGTTCCCTGGGCTTTTCCCTTCTGTTGCCCCCTCTACTCCTGGTTCCCCCTCTTCTAATTCTTTTACATTTATTCACGCATCTCAGTGGACCACTTTTTTCTCTTCCTTCCCTGACAGTACTCTGCAAATCATTTTCTAACATGAGCCTGACAACTTGTCTTGACCCGTTTCCTTCCCCATGGCTGAAATTGTCTATTCATGGCCTTTGGTTCTCCCTTTGCCCAGTTCTTCGAATTACGAATCCATTTGACATTTGGCCTTCTTTTTTTTCTAGCTCCCAGTTTATGGAATTCCTTACCCCTAACCAGTACGTGGTTTATCCATTTTTCTCTCTTTAGGAAAGCTTTACAACTCTACTTCTTTGACCAGGTTTTCTCTCCTCCTTAATGCCACTCGGGGCAATGGAGTAACAGGTTGTTTTTTGTTTGTTTTTTTATGCCTAGTGCACCGTGATTGTATTTTATGTTTTGTTTTGGTATGATTGATCTTTTTGTATCTGTGTTTGTCTTGTTTAAAATGGTGTTTTTCTATTTCTGTACATAAGTAATGCCACACTGGGAAAAAACCAAGGGTCCAGCGAGCGCAGCATCCTGTCCACGACAGCGGCCAATCCAGGCCAAGGGCACCTGGCAAGCTTCCCAAACGTACAAACATTCTATACATGTTATTCCCGGAATTGTGGATTTTTCCAAGTCCGTTTAGTAGTGGTTTATGGACTTGTTCTTTAGGAAACCGTCCAACCCCTTTTTAAACTCTGCCAAGCTAACCGCCTTCACCACTTTCTCCGGCAACGAACTCCAGAGTTTAATTACGCGTTGGGTGAAGAAAAATTTTCTCCGATTTGTTTTAAGTTTACTACACTGTAGTTTCATCGCATGCCCCCTAGTCCTAGTATTTTTGCAAAGCGTGAACAGACGCTTCACATCCACCTGTTCCACTCCACTCATTATTTTATATACCTGTATCATGTCTCCCCTCTGTGTGGTATATCAAAGTTCTTTTTAAACAGTTACAATTAAATTCAGAAAAAATACAGTCTCTACCTTTTTGTTTGAGCATTGCTTTGATCCCAGTGTGTTTCTCCTGCTTTTCTTTTTTGCTTAACTCTCATTCCAGGGTTTCCTGTTCTTTTTGACATTTATTCTCTATCTTCCCTATGCTTCCTTATCTGTCTTGTCCAGCATCTCCCGTCTATGTCCCTATCCCTATTCTCCTCCTGTGTCCAATATGGTGCCTTTGTGTCCCCTGTCCCTTTTGTTCCGTTCATACCCAGCATCTTTTCTGTGTTGTCTCCCATGTCCAGCTTCTCCCCTTTCCCTTCCTCCTGCTCCCTTCCCTCCTCAACCTGTGACTGGCATCTCTCGCATCTCGACCCTGTCTCTCCTTGTGATATAGCATCTCTGTCTCTCACCATTCTTCTAACATTTCGTCCCGAGTGCGTGTCTGTCTCCCCTTTGTCTCCCCCCCCCCCCCCCCCCATGGTTCCACAGCAGGTGGTTTGCAGAGGCAGAGATGAACATAAGAAAAACCATACTGGGTCAGACTAATGGTCCATATAGCCCAGTACCCTGTTTCCAACAATGGCCAAGCCAGGTCACAAGTACCTAGCAAAAACCCAGATCATGGCAACATTCCATGCTACAAATCCAAGGGCAAGCAGTTGCTTCCCATGTCTGTCTCAATAGCAGACTATGGACTTTTCCTCCAGGAACTTGTCCAAACCTTTTTTTAAACCCAGATACACTAACAGGAAAAACACAAATGAACTCGCCAACTACCACCCAGTAGCATCTATCCCACTAGCGGTCAAACTGATGGAAAGTATGATGACAAAGCAACTCACTGATTACATACACAAATTCTCAATACTACATGAATCACAATCAGGATTTCGCTCCCACCATAGCACCAAAACAGTGCTAACCACCCTCCTGGCCAAATTCAAGCAGGAAATAGCAACAGGCAAAAGCATACTTCTCCAATTCGACATGGTAAAACATAACATACTACTAAGACTCCTAGACTACTTAGGGATTAGTGGAAACATACTCAGTTGGATCAAGGGTTTCCTAACCTCCAGAACATACCAAGTGAAATCGAACTCAAATATGTCATCACCGTGGAAAGCAGACTGCGGAGTACCTAAAGGGTCACCACTATCACTTTTCAACCTGATGATGACCCCATTAGCCAAATCTTTTTCCACCCAGGGCCTCAACCCATTCATCTATGCAGACGACGTTACAATATACATCCCGTTCAAACATGATCTGACAGAAATCACCAACGAAATCAACCTCAACTTGGACAGCATGAACTCATGAATGCATTCCAATTTAAACTCAATACAGAAAAAACACACTCTCTCATCCCAATATAATATGAACATACCTACAAACTTAGTCACCCCAGACCACACCCTCCCTATTTCAGAAGGTCTGAAAATCCTCAGTGACATAATTGACTCGAGAGCCAAGTTAACTCCATAATCAAGAAAATGTTCCACTCAATGTGGAAATTCAAACGCGTGAGTTTGAGGGCAACATTCCATAACCTAATACAATCAATGGTACTAAGCTATGCAGACTACTGCAATGGAATTTATGCGGGATGCAAAGGGCAACTCATAAACTACAGACTGCTCAAAACACAGCAGCCAGGCTTATATTTGGAAAATCGTGATTCGAAAGTGCCAAACCCCTCCGAGAAACTGCACTGGCTCCCAATTAAAGAACGTATAACTTTCAAAATCTGCACCCTGGTCCACAAAATTATCTATGGCGAAGCCCGTGGATATATGACGGACCTTATAGACCTGCCAACCAGAAACACAATCAGACCATTACGAACATACTTAAATCTTCACTACCCTAGCTGGAAGGGACTCAAGTACAAATCAATTTACGGATCCAGCTTCTATATAAGCACGCAACTGTGGAATGCACTACCGAAAGCCATAAAAACAACCTACAACCACCTTAGCTTCCGGAAATCACTAAAGACCATCCTGTTCGAAAAGGCATACCCTACTGACCCAACTTAAGTGCCTGAACCCAGCACCACAACAAAACCAAAGCCCGTAATGAACACTTTATAACTCTTCTTCTCTATGTGTAACACATGAACCTCTTTGATAATAACATCACTTTGTATTTGTTTCATCATTGAAGGCGACTAACGCCTCATGGTACTATGTAAGCCACATTGAGCCTGCAAATAGGTGGGGAAATGTGGGGTACAAATGTAACAAATAAATAATAACAGCTGTTATTTCGTCCTCCGGCAAAGAGTTCCAGAGCGTAACTATTCCTTGAGTAGCCCCTAGTCTTTGTACTTTTTAGAATTATTAAAAAACTAGTAAAAAAGGCCCGTTTCTGACACAAATGAAACGGGCGCTAGCAAGGTTTTCCTCGGAGTGTGTATGTTTGGGAAAGTGTATGTGAGAGTGACTGTGTGAGAGACAGAGTGAAAGTGTGTGTGTGAGAGAGAGAGAGTGAGTCTGGGTGTGAGTGTGTTTGTGAGAGAGTGTGTGTGTGAGAGAGAGAGTGAGTCTGGGTGTGAGTGTGTGTGTGTGTGTGTGTGAATGAGAGTGTGTGCAAGTGTGTATGTGAGACACAGTGTGAGAGAGAGTGTGTGTGCGAGAGAGTGTGTGTGAGACACAGATTCTCTGTGAGAGTGAGTGTATGAGACCAAGCGAGTGTGTGAGTGACTGTGTGGCACATAGAGAGTGAATGTGATACAGTGTGAGACAGAGTGTGTGAGAGTGAGAGTCAGAAAGACATTGTATATGAGAGAGAGAGTGTGAGCCCTGCCCTCCCAATCCATGCCCATCTGTCCCCTGCCCCCTCCATTCATCCTTTTCCAGCAATTCCCCTCTCTCCCTGAGCCATGCCCTCCCAATCCATGCCCATCCATGCTCCTCTGTCACCTGCCCCCTCCATTCATCCCTATCCAGCAATTCCCCTCGCTCCCTGAGCCCTGCCCTCCCAATCCATGCCCATCCATGCTCCTCTGTCACCTGCCCCCTCTATTCATCCCTATCCAGCAATTCCCCTCTCTCCCTGAGCCCTGCCCTGCAATCCATATCCATCCATGCCCATCTGTCCCCTCCATTCATCCCTATCCAGCAATTTCCCTCTCTCCCTGAGCCCTGCCCTCCCAATCCATGCCCATCCATGCTCCTCTGTCACCTGCCCCCTCCATTCATCCCTATCCAGCAATTCCCCTCGCTCCCTGAGCCCTGCAATCCATATCCATCCATGCCCATCTGTCCCCTCCATTCATCCCTATCCAGCAATTCCCCTCTCTCCCTGAGCCCTGCCCTCCCAATCCATGCCCATCCATGCTCCTCTGTCCCCTGCCCCCTCCATTCATCCCTTTCCAGCAATTCCCCTCTCTCCCTGAGCCCTGCCCTGCCAATCCATATCCATCCATGCTCCTCTGTCACCTGCCCCCTCCATTCATCCCTATCCAGCAATTCCCCTCTCTCCCTGAGCCCTGCCCTCCCAATCCATATCCATCCATGCTCCTCTGTCCCCTGCCCCCTCCATTCATCCTTTTCCAGCAATTCCCCTCTCTCCCTTCCATGACCCCCCCTCGCATCCATGCTCCTCTCTCTCCCATGTCCCAGCCTGGCCCGCCCTCTTCTCCCCCCCCCCCCCCCCCCCCCTTCGCATCCATGCTGTCGTTTCTCCCCTGCCCTCCCGCTCCCATTGTTCAACTTTACTGCCCACCCTCTTCTCTCCCCCCAACATCCCTTTTTTTTTTTTTTTTCTTTTTTAATTTACCTCCGTGGCGGTTCCGGCAGCGTCAGGGAAGGAGGCGGCGCTCCCGACGTCTAGCCTTCCCTTCGCTGTGTTCCACCTTCTTCTGACGTCATCCTTGACGTCAGAAGAAGGCGGAACACAGCGAAGGGAAGGCTAGAGACGTCGGAAGCGCCGCCTCCTTCCCTGACGCTACGCTGCCTGAACCGCCACCACGGAGGTAAATCCGTTTGTTTGTTTGTTTTTCCGCCCTCGACGTCATGACTTTTGACGCAAGGGCGGGGCAGAGACGGCTGGCTGGCTGGCTGGCTTCACACCATGAATCCACGAACCCTACAGCCAGGGAGTGTTTGAGTGACTTCAGAACGTTGTCTTCAGAACGTTGACGGTGCGTTTTATTATATTAGATTGATTCACTTACTCATTCTACACCACTCAGGATTTTGTAGACCCAATCACATCTCCCCTCATCCTTCTCTTTTCCAAGCTGAAGAGCCCTAACCTTTTTAATCTTTCCTCATATGAGAGGAGTTCCATCACCTGAAAATAGGCTGCTTCTAGCCAGATCTGTTGCCCATAGGAAAGTTACATCAGAGTAGATGGAACGTGGCAGAGGAAAGATCGTGGTGGATCTGCCCAAGTGAGCCTGTTTTCATTGCTGCCTCTGCCAGTCACGCTCTGAGAGTTTGGAGGACAAGAGAGAGATGCTGGATCCGGGGAGGGGTGGGGGGAAGAGGAAAAAAGACTGATAGAAGTCCTGTTGGTTCAACAGGAGGCTGGACTTCCTGAATGGTAGCTATGCCACTGCCAGTACAGCAACTCTTATGTACTCCTGGAGCAATTCTGCACAACTGTGCAATGCAAAATTTGCAAATTCCTCATCTGGACAGAATTCAGTGCAGGAAGCAGCTCCGTAGCACATCACAGCTTGGTTTTCCTTTCTGTCTTCCTACTGTGATGAAGACAGGGCCATGTCCTCTACTATCTTGGACCCAACTGTTTAAACCATGTAGCTGTATGGAGGTCCACACGGTTCAAAGGAACAATTGGGCCTAGGACAGCAAAGGAGACCGAGCACAACCTGATGTGCAGCTGTGCACTACTTCCTCTTGCCATTCCAGCTGAGGGGTTGGAGAAAGGTGTGGGACAGCTGAGGGGGGGCAGAGAAAGATAGGGTAATGTGTGTGCCATTGAGGGGAAGAGGAATGTGAGGTGGGGGGTTTGTGTTTGAAGAGACCTCACGGACAGAACTGAGGGCTTGGTGGGAGTTAAAGGGAGAACAGGGGAGGGGGGAGTGCACGGTGAATGCTGAGGGGTGAGAACAGAGGACCGTGGAAGACAGTGCTACTAGAGGGTGGTGAACAAATGAATAAACAGGTTTGGGCAGGAGGACGGGAATGGGAGGTATTTACCTTAGAGAAGGAGCAGAGAAACTGGGGGTTGAACTTTTTCTGGGGAGAGGAAGGAATAAAAGCTAAGAGAGCTGAAGACCTACTCCTTACTGGCCTCCCACTTAGCCATCTATCCCCCCTTCAATCCGTCCAGAACTCTGCTGCACGTCTTATATTCTGCCTGAACCGATATACTCATATCACCCCTCTCCTCAGGTCACTTCACTGGCTTCCAATCAGATACCGCATTCAGTTCAAGCTTCTCCTTCTTACCTACAAATGCATTCAGTCTGCTGCCCCTCACTACCTCTCTACCCTCATCTCCCCTTACGTTCCCGCCCGTAACCTCCGCTCACAGGACAAATCCCTTCTCTCGGTACCCTTCTCCACCACTGCCAACTCCAGGCTCCGCCCATTCTGCCTCGCCTCACCCTATGCTTGGAATCAACTTCCTGAGCCCTTACGCCAAGCCCCCTCCCTACCCATCTTCAAATCCTTGCTCAAAGCCCACCTCTTCAATGTTGCTTTTGGCACCTAACCTTTATACCTTTCAGGAAATCTACACTGCACCTATTTGACTGACTGTACATTTGTCCTTTAGATTGTAAGCTCCTTTGAGCAGGGACTGTCCTTCTATGTTAAATTGTACAGTGCTGCGTAACCCTAGTAGCGCTTTAGAAATGTCAAGTAATAGTAAGACGGTGGAACCTGAGGAGGGAAACAAATGCAGTGGCGATGGTGGGGGCAGGAGGAGCCCTTACAAAGGGGGGGGGGGGGGGGGTTCTGTACAAGAAATAAGATGTGTGCTGAATTTCTCCAAGAGTAGTTTCAAAAAGAGCTTGGAAGCTATTTTCTTGTCTCTTTTTTTTCAAAGAAGCAAGAGAGTCCGTCCCGTGGACTTGATCCTAGTATTCTGGCCTAAGCTGTGAGGAAATGTGGGTTCAGCTTCTAGAGCTTGCTCATTAGGCTGGTTGGACTTGGGAGGCTGCAGAGGCTGTGTTAGCCCCCTGAGAGGAAAGGGGCGAGGAAGACTCGGCCATTGCTCAGCAGTGACACCTGCAGGCAGGCTGAGTGTGGACTGGTGTCAGGTCTGTGTTTCTGAAGCAGAAGGCTGCCACTTTGATTACTGGATGGATGAAGGGGGACGAGAGAAATTTAAAACCTGGTAGGTAAGCTACAAATGCCGACTTGTGTCATAGTTCCAGTTTGGGGTGCAACCCAATTGGGCTGTAACTGCCAGAGTGGAGGAGTGGCCTAGTGGTTAGGGTGGTGGGCTGTGGTCCTGGGGAACTGAGGAACGGAGTTCGATTCCCACTTCAGTCACTTAACCCTCCATTGCCTACCGCATTGAGCCTGCCATGAGTGGGAAAGCGCGGGGTACAAATGTAACAAAAAAAAAAAAAAAATTTAAAAGTATACAAAAATCTACTAAAATTATAAATCTGTCAGTGCTTCTCTTTTCCTCCTCCAAGTGGCTTCTTATTCTGTAGCCTTCATAGATTTGAAAGAAAATTTCAAAGCATTTTACTGCAGCTTTGAAGATTCCATTATGTGACCTTGAACTGCTCATCCCTCTCCTCAAGCATATCCAAGCCCCCCTCCCCCGGCTGCCTTCCCCACTGAAGAAAGCGGCAGGAATTTCATTCACAAAATGGAGGACACAAGAAAGACTAGAAGTCCCTGTTGGGCTGGCCGGGGTGTACTCTTTCACTGCACAGAGGTAGCTGAGATCATCGCCCTCCTCCCCCCCCCCCTCCCGTTCTGTAAGGTGAGCTGATGTGATGCCACACTGTCATTACCATTGCCTGCAGCCCACAGGGACCTTGAATGGAATCTTACATACAGAGGCTATGATCTCGCAGCGTCTTTGTCACAATGCCCTTCCCCTTGAGTGTTGTCCATGTGCATGCACCATGAATCTCTATAATAATATCCTGCTAGTCTAAGGCTGCCAGCTGGATCCAGATTAGCAGGACAGAATTGGTCCAGTCTTGGGTTTACCCTGTTGCATGCAGGGACTTGTAGTTTCTGATTTCCCCATTGCAGTCCCTAAAAAAAACAAGACTACAGGACTGGATCAACCCTGTCCTTCAAATCTGGATCCAGCTGGCAGCCTTCGACTTTTTCTGGGGAGAAGAAAGAATAAAAAAGCAAGAGAGCTGGAGAAGGTGGAACCTTCAATAAGTCAAATCGTCATTATGAATGCAAGTCTTAGAAGAAATGAACGATGCTTATGTTCTTACAAATGAAGGTAACGAGGAGGACATAGGAAGTGATGAGAGAGGAGAGGTAGTGTGGAGCTGCAGAGAGTGAATGCGTGTGTTGATAAGAGGAAATAGTTTGCTTTGAATGTGGGGGCAGTTAAAGAGCCAATGTACAGTAACGAAAAGAGGGATACTTAAGTCTAGATGCTGGAGAACAAAAAGTCTTGCAGCTGAATTTCAATGAAGCTGGAGTGGAGAACATAGTAGATGACGGCAGAAAAAGACCTGCACGGTCCATCCAGTCTGCCCAACAAGATAACTCATATTTGCTGCTTTTTGTGTATACCCTACTTTGATTGTATCTGTGCTCTTCAGGGCACAGATCGTATAAGTCTGCCCAGCACTATCCCCACCTCCCAACCACCAGCCCTGCCTCTCAACCACCGGCTCTGGCACAGACCGTACAAGTCTGTCCAGCACTATCCCCGCCTCCCAACCACCAGACCCACTGGCCACCACCGGCTCTGGCACAGACCGTACAAGTCTGTCCAGCACTATCCCCGCCTCCCAACCACCAGCCCCGCCTCCTGATCTTGACTAAGCTCCTGAGGATCCATTCCTTCTGCACAGGATTCCTTTATGCTTATCCCACGCATGTTTGAATTCCGTTACCGTTTTCATTTCCACCACCTCCCGCGGGAGGGCATTCCAAGCATCCACTACTCTCTCCGTGAAAAAATACTTCCTAACGTTTTTCTTGAGTCTGCCCCCCTTCAATCTCATTTCATGTCCTCTCGTTCTACCACCTTCCCATCTCCGGAAAAGGTTCGTTTGCGGATTAATACCTTTCAAATATTTGAGGGACAGCTGCTTGGAAGACCTGTGTGGAGGAGGTTGCAGTAGTCTAACTGGGATGTGACAAGAAAGTGGGTAAGGGTTTTGGTAGTGAGTTGAGAAAAAAAAATGATAAATTTGGAAATATTGCAAAAACACGCCATCAGGTTTTCTACAGTATTCAGGACGTGCAGAGGAGAGAGACTAATCAAACATGACCCCAAGATTGTAGGCTGTGGAGATAGGGGTAATGATGGTATTAACAACAGAGACAGTAAAATGTGGAAAGGGTAAGTGGATTTGGGAGGAAATGTAAGAAGTTCAGTCTTTGCCACTCAACATTTATGCCAAATAAACAAGTCCAGGTCTGAGATTAGTGTAGAGAGCTTCCTTTCAGTTCAAAGAGATTCACCTCCCATCCATTTATGTCTCAGGAGGTATTTAAATGTGTATATCGTATCTATACTTTGCTGCCTTTCTTCCAAAAAATACATATTGAGATCTTCTGTCCCCGTACTCTTTTTATGATGAAGACCACTGACCATTGTAGTAGCCGCCCTCTGGACCAACTGCATCCTGTTTATATCTTTTTGAAGGTGTGGTCTCCAGAATTGTACACAATATTCTAAATGAGTTCTCACCAGAGTCTTATACAGGGGCATTACCACCTCCTTTTTCCTACTTGCCATTCCTTTCCCTGTGCACCCAAGCATCCTTCTAGCTTTCCCTGTGCCTCTTTTTTAAGGATTTATAACACACTTGAGTCATGTTGCATCCTGCTGTCCAAAAGTACATCTACTATAATAAAATGCACCCTCAACGTTCTGAGGACACTGACGTCACTGCAGGCACTCACACACCGGTTCGTAACTTCATGGTGGTGAAGCCACAACACTCACCATGTCTGCATGCCCCGCCCTCGCGGCATACGTGATGACGTCGAGGGCGGAACACGAAAACAAGGCAAATCAACGCATGGGGGGAGTTTCCCTACTCCTCCCCTTCCAACAAATCCCAGCCGCAAATGACGACGTACCCATCACCCCGGCCCCTTTCAAGGTACCGGCCCTCCCCCGGTACCACACTCATCACCTTCCCTCCCCCCCTGTCACCTCCCATCCCCTTGTACCTGTTCGCTTGGGCAGGAACGAAGGAACCCCCGCTTTCCTGCCCGGAGCGCTGCTGCTAGCTGCTCGGCTGCATCGTGTCTGAGTCCGGCTCTCGGCGAATCAAAATGGCCGCCGAGAGTTGAAGCTGCCTCGCGAGACTTCAACTCTCGGCAGCCATTTTGAAACGTCGAGAGCCGGACTCCCACACGATGCAGCAAGGAAGCTAGTAGCACCGCTACGGGCAGGAAAGAGGGGGCTCTTTCTTTCCTGCCCCGACCGAACAGGTACCTCTAGACCACCAGGGAGACAAGCATAAGGGGAGGGGAAGGGAGTCCGGTGCCGGCTAGGGCCCGTTTCATCAGCGGCAGAAACGGGCCTTTTTTACTAGTAAGAATATAAGAGTAACTGTACTAGGTCAGACCAATGGTCCATATAGCCCAGTATCCTGTTTTCTAAACAGTGGCCAAGCCAGGTCACAAGTACCTGGCAGAAACCCAAATTGTGGCAACACTCCATACTACAAATCCCAGGGCAAGTAGTTGCTCCCCATGTCTGTCTCAATAGCAGACTATGGACTTTTCCTCCAGTCCATAGTAACTTTGTATTCAGTAAGTCTAATCTCATTTTGCTTATTTATTTTATATATACTGCTTGCAAGCCTTAAAGCTATTGAGAGAGTGTACATTCAGGTGGTGCCCTCACAATCCGACTTTTTATCTGAGGTAGTGGAGGGTTAAGTGACTTGCCCAAGGCCCCAAGGAGCTGCGTGCTGTGTGGTCTTGCCCATCTGCTGTATGGAGGGACTATCGCCTTTCTGTATCTTTTGTCTTTTAATAGTGAATATTCTGCTTACTGGTTCCGTGACAGTGACACTTTGTGCTTGGAATAACAATGATGATGAAAAGTTGAGACAGGTAGTACTCGGAGTCTAGGCAGGTCCTTCAGCTGGTCCAAGCTCTTGCCATTGTGGGATGAACCACACCTGTGTCGGATAAGCTCACACTGCCTCTTTTTTTTCTTTTTTTTTAACTCGTGCTTTTGTTCCTTTGCAGATGTGCCTGGTTGTCCTTCAGTGTACATGAATATAGAAGGGTACCCAAACCATGCAGGAGCTGAAGGTAGGCTGTTTTCCTAACTAACTAACACCCCCCCCCCCCCCCCCCCCCCCCCCCCCCACACACACTCAATTAAAAGTGCAGCTTTAAAGTTTTCTTCAGCTAACTGGGGCCTTTGATGTGCTACAGTTTTGCTATGACTTTACAATAAGCAGGGCTGACTCTTAGCTGCTTGCCTGGGAAATCCCCTGTTGTGTGTGATTTTAGCAGTTAACAAAATGTGTTCCTGGCTCATGGCAGATGGACTAAGAAGTTTAATTCTCTTGTAACGGTGGCCTGCAGAAAAATGGATTGTTGAGGCTCTTTGGAATTGATGCACCTGAGGAACGGACTAATGAAATTTGAGTTGAAAAAGGCATCTGATTTAGTGTATTCCCCCCACACCCTCAGGTTTTCTCTCAGCCTCTTACCCAGAATGTCTTCCTTTTCTTTTAAAAGGTGTCAGCTTCTCCCTTTGGATTTACCTCACTTCCCAAGTGTCTTCCCTCCTACCAGAGGTCCTCCCCACTTGCTTTCCTTTTACCTTCTTTTCCCCTCCATCACTGGTAGTGAGCAACCCCAGGCTGGGCCTTCTCTGACAGCTGTTTTCTGCAGAGGCTCGGCCAGGGCCTGCCTACCTTTGGCCCAACTTGCCTGCCCATGGCCACAACTCTTCCTGGGCCAGCAGGTACCAGGCTCCCTGAGAGGAGGCTAGTGATACCAGTCAGGCTGGAGACCATAACGAATTTTATTGTTGCAAACGTATAACCTGGCTAACAATCTAATTTAGCAAGGCAGATCACAATCTCAACACGGAATCACTAAAAACTATGACCATACAAAACTCAAAACATACGCTACCCAAAAAATATAAGCAAACATTATCATGAACTGAGATCATCTGGGAAGGGGGGGATGGAGGGGAAGGGACTATTAGGTCACATCCTGAATAGTAACAACAGAACTAATTAAAAGAACAATCAGACCTCGTATGCTAAAAGCTTCTTGAAACAAACAAAAAGTCTGCTGCTGCTTCCTGAATGAAGACTAATTTAACGATCAAAGAGATTTGGGAAGAGAATCTATAAAACAGGTCTAGCCACAGAGAAATCAGAAGCCCCCAGTGGCCAGTAAACCTCTACTGTGATGGTGGGGACAGTTAATAAACTCCTTCCCACAGAAAGCAATGAATATGCCAGCTTATATCATGGCCACATAAAGTGAAGAAACGCTCAGTCCCTACGTGCATGGGCAAGAGAGAGTTCAAGGAGTAGGGTAGATAAGCTCTTCCAAAAAACCGAGGGAGACGTTAGTCCACAAAGGTGATCTTCATTGAAACAACTGGAAGTTCCAAGCGTGTTCAGACTTTGGATCGACTTTATTCATTTAAAGCTGTACGAGATCTTGGAAACAATACCTACCTTTGTACACCGAACATCACAAGACTCCTGAAGCAGGCGTTTTGACGCCAAAACACAGGAGCTGTGTCAAGTCGTTTGAGTTGTTTCAACTAGCGGTAGCCTCAGTTTTTTGTCCTTCAAATATGTCGGCTGCCGACACCGGTTCAGTTCAGGCTGCGCAGTCCGATTTTTAAACGGCAACCAATGAAGTTTCACCAGATCAGAGGTCATACAGTCCTCTTTTTTTTTTTTTTTTTTTTTTTTTTTATACTCAGAAGCAACTGAGCAATGGAACTCTGAACAACCTCCAGTACCCTCGAAAAATGTTTTAGAGAAACCCAGTTAAACAGCGTTTACATCACTCTACAGCTAAGCATCAATGCCTTTAAAAATAAATAAAAATCCTTTGGATTTTAAACATAGTTAATGCATATAAAAAGCAGAACTTAAAAGTAGCCATAACTACCTCTTTACGTGAGCAGAGTTGATTTTACCCCCCAAATTATGGATCGCTGAGGAGATGGGCATCGACATCTCTTCCACAGGAAGATTGCTGAGCTCAGCAAAGGCGAACGAGTCACCCAAAGAATCTCTGTTTTGGTCAGATCGAGAACCAGATAGTTGTGAGATGACGATTTAACTGACAACGGAATCAGAACATGAATTGTAAGGGAACCTCGATTGTGCTGCATATCAAAAAAGCAATAACTGAATGTCGTAGACCTGCAGCTTGAAAGTATAGCTTTTGAGGTTCAACCAAAACGCAAGAGGCTTTAATTAAACATTTTAAACAAGTATATGCTACCACATAGACCACAGTATATGACCCTGTGGTACCCTGAGCAGAGAGAATTCCAAACAGATCCAAGTCCATTCTTATAGGAGTGAACGGAACCAAGTTGGAACTGGACCACCTCTATCTGCTGTCTGTAAACAATGCAGTAGAGCTTGTACAACTTGTGGTGTAAATGTTACTGTGACACTTTTTTTTTAATATATTACATCGAAGCAGATCTGACACAGACACTGGCGAAGCCACATCCTGACATCTGCTAATCTTCAAAGGGTTTTCAATAATTTGATTGTGGATTTCCTTGTAGTTATCAATCAAGACCTTCTTTTTTTTTTTTTTTTTTAAACAATGGGCATCCCACTGCCTGTTTCACCCTCGGAGGCATTTACAGTCCTAACCAATTTGATGATAAAGCCTCCTTAAGTTAACCAAGAAGGACTGAGGTCCAGAATACAACCTCCTGCCTTCAAGTGACCCAACAAGAAACAATGGGCCTAGTACTCGGAGCTTTTAACCAGCCAAGAACAGCTCCTGGCCAGTTAAATAGTGCTTAGCCAGCTATCTCTGCTGAATATTGGCACATAGTGGCTAACCGGCTATACCACAAACATTCAAGCAATGGCCGAATAAGTTCAGCGGGCAAATTGGACCACATAAATAGCAGCCCTATCTTTGCCCGCTATTAACTTAACCAGCCAGTGCTGAATATTCACATAGACTGTTCAGGTAGAGCTGGCCAAAAAACCCCAATATTCAATGCTAGTCACCAGAAACAGCCCGGCATTGAATATCTGGGGTCAGCGTCGCCGGCAGCTAGCTAGTGGTGGGGTATCTTCTGGTGACGCACCGCAAAATGTAACCCACTGCCTGAGTGGACATTGTTACATTATAGAGTCCCTGAGACAGACCCCTTATGGATGTTTGTTTATTGAGACTTGATACAGCAAGGTCAGTGCGATTTACAATAACAAAATTAAAAGCAATTGAAAATGGGGGAGGGGGGCTTTTTCTTTCTTCTAGAATGAGTGATGTGCGGATGCATGTTGGAGAGGAGCTGGAGGTTGTTCGATGAGGTTTTGGTATGTGTGCATGATGGGTGGAAGTGTATGCCTGGGGGAGGGGTTCTTCTTATAAAAAGGTCATTGCAGAGTTATTCTTTGTTCCAAGTTGAGTGGTGAGGGCATTCCTCGTCTCTGTGCCTGTACAAGTTCTTGTTCGTGTACTATGTTGATTGGAAAATTAAAAGAAAAGGTAATAGGAAAGAGCACTACATTCATTCTAGAAGGGTAACTAAAACAGTGACTATATAAACACAAAAAAAATTAAAAGTAAATAAAAATTAAGAATACGGATACAAGCCCTCTAGGCTGGTTACAGGACACACTCTACAGCATTTAGGACCCAAAAGCCAATTGGAAAATATAGAGTTTTCAATTTTGAATTTAAAATTGATCAAAGATGATTCATTCCGAATCTCGGGAGGGAGATCATTCCATAATCTTGGTGACAAAAAGAAGGCGGCAGATCTCGTAGACTTCAAGTAAACATGTCCAAGTGACAGCAGAGTAAGATGATTGGCGTCTAAAGATTGAAGATTACAAGAAGTGGTATATGGGATAACAACGTTTGACAGATAAGATGGTTCTCCGGCATAAAGAACTTTGAGTTAAGAGAAGCCTATTCAGTAACTCCTAAATAACTCAACGATCTTTTAGTTCCAGCATAAAAGCTTTGTTACATCTTTCTGTGGACGTCTCCTCTGCTTCCACCTCCAGGTTATGATCAAGCTGACATTCCCATCTAACATTTGGCATGGTAGGCCAGATGTGACCAATGTGTCATAGTTTGGGGGCACCGGTAGTATTTTCCATATGGAAAAGTCCATAGTCCGCTATTAAAATAGACATAGTGGAAGCCACTACTTGTCCCGGGATTGGTAGCATGGAATCTTGTTACTCTTTAGGATTCCAGAATCTTCCTATTCTTTGGGGTTCTACATGGAATGTTGCTACTATTTGGGATTCTGGAATGTTGCTATTCCTGGCTGCTATTAAGTTCTTAATTTTGTTTTGTTTTGAAGCTGGAGTTGGAGTCGGTACATTTTTACTGGCTCAGACTCCAACTCCACAGCCCTGGTTAAGCTCTTAACTCGTGCATGCATTTCCCTTTTAGCACGCGGTAACCTGCGCAATAGCGATTTTCAAGGATCTCCTCTGGGAGGAGGCAGGGGCAACATTATCCTGCTAGCGAGACGCTAAGTGATCCTGCTTGAAATCCCATTACCTGGGCTAATGATTACATTAGTGCATGAACGGTATTAAAAAATACCCTTAAAAATAGCAGCATTGGATTTGCAGTTAACACAGACTAAAATCCGTGATAACTCCAAATCTTAATGCCCTTTAGTAAAAGGGCCCTAATTTTTTTGTACCTGAGTCATAGTAGATGATGGCAAAGAAAGACCCGCACGGTCCATCCAGTTTGCCCAATAAGATAAACTCGTATGTGCTACTTTGTGTATACCTGACCTTGATTTGTATCTGTCATTTTCAGGGCACAGACCGTAGAAGTCTGCCCGGCACTAGCCCCGCCTCCCACCACCGGCTCTGCCACCCAATCTCCGCTAAGCTTCTGAGGATCCATTCCTTCCGAACAGGGATCCTCAGAAGCTTAGCGGAGATTGAGTGGCAGAGGCGGGGCTAGTGCTTGCCCAAGGTCAGAAGGAGCAGCAGTGGGATTTGAACCAGAGAAGGAAAAGAGAAGCACACAGATCCTAAAGGCCTGTAATCCCAGAGTCAGGCTGGGTGGGCCAAGTAATCTTATCTGCTGATGTCTGGTGTTCTCTTTTTCTCTCGCAGGATGTAGCTATGAGAAACAGATGAGGGTTTACGCCGATGACGCCTGTGTTGTGCCAGAGAAATACGAAGGTCAGGAAGAGAGAACGTGGACTCCACAAACCACTTTTTCATTCTCACCTAGTAAAATATAAGATTATTTTGTGCTGAATTGTGGGGTGGTGACTTCACTGCATGAACGGGAAAGGTGATGTACTTTGTCAGTGAGAGTATTCAGTTACTATTAAGGGAAGCCCCTGGGACTTGGGTTCGAATCATGCTCTCGTCAAGCTGAAGTGCCCTTTCAAAGAAGCAAAAATTATTATCTTGGAAAAATTAGGATGGGAAGGAACCTCGAGAGGTTATGTCAGTGATTCACAAACTTTTTAGTATGGCAGAACCCTTACAATATTTTTCCATACACTTGAGTGCAGTATCCCCCCCCAGGCTTGCCATAGGGAGCAGGAACAATCCCCAGTCATTTTGTCAGCAGAACCAGAATGGTTAGTAGTGACTGGGGATTGCTCCTGCCTCATAGTGACCAGATGATACAGCTTGTACTGAACGCTAAACACTGATGCAAAATAAAATATTGTATTTCACTTTCTTGTGGAACCCCTGAAGAGAGTTCAAAGAACAGTTTGGGAATTACTGGGTTATCTAATCAAACCCTCTGTTTATCTGCTTTTTTTTGTTTTGTTTTTTAAATAAAAGAGAAACACTTGACCATAGTTGTTAACTTTCAAATTTGTACAAACTTCTCACTCAGGCAGCTATTGATCATAACCAAAGCTGGCCCTGGCCTCTACTTTCAAGCACGGTGCTGTTCTGCAGGGCCAGATCAGTTCTGGCTTATTTTATTTGGCTGAAGAAAGCCATCCATTGCCTTAACGGAGAAAGATCAGGATGGTCTCAACCATTGGGCCCATCCTTTTTTCGCTCGGGCCCACCCAGTGGTGGCACCCCACATCAATATCTCTCCTCTGTGGTGTCCCAGTATGTGCCCACCCGTCGCTGAACCCCGTCCATCCTGCGCCTGCTGGCTGGATGCCACTCTAGCTTTCATCATTTCCTGTCTGACGGGAGCCGGCCAATGGAAGCCTGCAGGGCCGGCACAGGCAGCAATAATTTCACTGCAGGTGCTGGGGACGTCTGTAAGGTACACCAGGGAGGGACGGGAATCAGCAATGGGCGGGCAGATGCTGGGATGCCACAGAGGAGGAGAGATGTTGATGTGGGGTAGGTGAAAAAAATCTTTTTTTTTTTTTAATCTCCGGGGGGGGAGGGGGGGAGGTTGTGGAGTGCCATGCAGTGGAAGGGCCCATCTAAGTTAGTTCTGGGCCCATCCAAAATACTGGGTCTGGCTACGCCACTGGTCTCAGCCTGCCCAGATGACAAGGAGCCAGTGAGTCATAAATTTAACAAGGCATGCCAGACTTTGCTCAGGTTTCTGCAGTTAATAACTCTCATCCCTAGTGTGTTCCTGGGCTGCTGTGGCAAAAATTGTAACTTTTCAGCTTTCTACTTTCAAATACAGATTAGCAAATGAACTACAAATAGTGGACATCTTGATAGATTCACAATACAGAAAAGAGAAAAGATTATTAACTAATGTAACAAATTCTGGAATGAATTGGTGAAGAACTGATTTTTTAGCAGTTTTTGGAATTGTAAGTTGTTAGATCATTCCTTTGTATTACATTTCATCCTATCTCTATTAGTGTGTAATCTTAACTGTTAAGCCCATGACTAATGGAAGCTGACACTTTCCCGACATAACCATGCAGATTACTTGGTTTTGGCTCAGTCTACGTTAAGCCTCGGTGCAACCTCCTACTCACATCAGAGCTAGGGACAGGACAGAAATGACCCGTCTCCACGGCATAAATGCACAGGAGGCAGGTATCTTTCAACTGAAAGAAAGTTCTGGAACAAGAAGGCATAAAATGAAGTTAGACTTGGAAGTAATCTGAGGAAAATACTACTTTATGGAAAGGATGGTGGATATATGGAACAGCCTCCTGGTGGAGGTGGTAAAGATGAGGAATATATCTGAATTCAAGAAATCGTGGGACATACGTGGTATCTTTTAGGGGGAGGAAGAGATAGCAGATGGTATGGATGGGCAGACTGGATGGTCTGTATGGCTTTTATCAGTCATCATTTTCCATGTTTTGTTCTTGACACCTCCCTTAAAGAAGCAGTACTGGGCGTTTTGACCTTGTGGAGTCACTCACTTAGCCATCTTGTTAGGAATCTCGAGAAGCACAGATGTACTTGGTTTTTTGAAAGGGAGTCATTGTAGGATGTTTTGTGATGCTCAGCGAGCACCAACCGAAAGACCTGTTCGGAGGAAAGATCTAAGCTATGATCTGAGGCAGATGTGTGTGGGGGTTGATTATTGCTTCCTCAGAGCTTCAACTGGGGCTTGGAATTATTTACATGACCTATGCACATTAGGAAAAAAAATGAATGATGTCTTACAGAACAACTAGAAGATCTAATGAGCAGCCTTCTAGCCTGATGCCAGGAGTTCTATGAATAGAGCAACTAGCCTTAACTCCTTACTCAATTCTCCCTATTTTAAGCATGAAAATAGTTGTTCTGCAGCTGTTTGTAGGCCAGTCCATGAAGGCAACTGTAGACTCTCTGCCTAAGCCATCAAAGAAAGTCTGGTTTCCAAGACATTCACAATGAGTAGAACGGGATCCATATATGTTTGGTCTAAGGCAGTCGTTAATTTGCATGGTCTGGTTATCATGAAACCCAGACTCCTAGATTCCTTCCCTTTCCACTAAAGGAAGATGAGTTTCACAGTCAACCCTTGTAGCTGTTGGGGAAGGGGAAGAAACCTAGCTGACACCACTGAGCAGCCTGAGGTGCTAAATTTAGTGGTTCGGTACACATTCCAGTGGCATAACCGGAAGTCCCCCTCATTAACCATACCTTTACTGGTGGGGATGCCCAAGCCCTGCCAGCCAAAATCCCTAATGCATCCAGAGCAGCGCTCAAGTCGGAGGCATGCCAGCACTCCCATGTGTGCTCAGTTCAGTGTCAGTCGCCTAACTGACCATGTGCAAGAGTTCCGGCTTTGTTAGCTGATGTGCACTGGCTGACTTAGGCACTATTCTAGCTGCAAGGGGGACTTGTGCAGGAGGAGACCTCTTCAGCTGGCAGGTCTTGGACATCCCCGCCAGATATTATTTGTTATTTTTATTAGATTTTGCTCACACCTTTTCAGTAGTAGCTCAAGGTGAGTTACATTCAGGTACATTGGTCATTTCTCTGTCCCTGGAGGCTCACAATCTAAGTTTGTACGTGAGGAAATGGAGGGTTAAGTGACTTTCCCATGATCACAAGGAGCAGCAGAGGGGATTTGAACAGGCCACCTCTGGATGTCAAGACCGGTGCTCTAACCAGTAGGCTACTCCTCCACTCACCCATTAAAGCGGAGGGTGCTGGAGCCCAAAGTGGGGGGTGGGAAGGCAGACTCCCACTGGCTTATGCAACTGACATATTCTATATACTTCTGCATACTCGGTAGAAAGAGATACTGGTTATGTTGCATAGGCTGCTTCAGTAGAAGAAAACTGAAGGCCCACGAAACCCCATTGAATATTTGTGGAGCGCTGTGAGCTGTCGGAGTTCAACACTAGTTCTTTTTCAGCATTGTAATTGCAAGATGTGGGCAAGTAGGGCAACCACCCTGGTTGTCGTGCAAGGATGGGGAGGCACATTGCCTTTACAAATTAGTCTTGACAGTCTGTGAGCACAAGCCCAAAAGGTAGGGAAGAGGTGGAAGGGATTTTGGATTTAGCTCGTGCCTTTTTCAGGAATAGCTCAGAATGAGGATACAGTGGGTATTTTCCTATCCTCATGACGGCTTACAATGCTCTCAGGTATACCGGTAGGGCATTCCATCTTTGTGGAATGCCCTACCGGTATACCTGAGAGCATTTGAAGACACTCAACCATTCGAGGTTACTAAAAACGCATCTGTTGGTGATTGCCTTTCCAACCACATGAGGGCCTGTCTAGTTAACTTCGTTCCTAGTTTTGTGTTTCTTTTCAACCGCACCCGGCACCCATTTTACTGATCATGTCTCCTCGCCACATAATTACAACTACAACCCGTCGAAGACTTTAGACTGTGTATATGACAGGCGACTGCCCTCTCCATATTATTGTAACTGCCACCCAGTTAAAACCATGTTTGTGATGACTGTTGAAGACTATGTATGTGACATCTATGTAAATTTGTATGTGAATATTGTTACTCACCTTGGATAAAAGCGAGATATAAATGTATTAAATAAATATATGAGGCAATGAGGTTAAATTACTACTACTACTACTACTACTTAACATTTCTAGACTGCTACTAGGGTTACGCAGCGCTGTACAAATGAACAAAGGACGGTCCCTGCTCAAAGGAGCTTACAATATAAATGACGAAATGTCAAGTTGGGGCAGTCTAGATTTCCTGAGTAGAGGTGTAGTGGTTAGGTGCCGAAGGCGACATTGAAGAGGTGGGCTTTGCGCAATGATTTGAAGATGGGTAGGGAGGTTAAATGACATGCCCAAGATCACAAGAAGTGCAGTGGGATTTGAACCTGACTTCCCTTGTTATCATTCTGCTCCTTTAACTATTAGGCTACTTCTCCATTGGTGGGGGGGGGGGGGGGGGGGGGGGAGCTACCTTGCCTAGGATGCTGTTATACTGGAGCTCTGAAAATTAATACCATACCATAAAAACTAGCTACGTAATTTACACTTGTTGGCATTTTTGTGGTGTTTTTTAAGAATGCGCTTGTGCAGAGATGTAGGTGTGGTTGATGTGTCATCGTAGCATAACTGTCATTCTTTGAGAGAATGTGCTGGGACTTTCTAATGATGTTCACCTTTCTACTTTCAGATAGATTCAAAAAGAAAGTTTGTCAATGCTGAAGGGGAGGGGGGTAGTGGCTGAAAGGAGGCAAAAAAAAAAAAACCCTAACTTTTTTGCTCTTTTGATAAATATAGCAGGGGACATCAAGCAGGAAATTGGTGCATATCGAGAGGGCCCACCATATCAGCGACGGGGTTCTCTCCAACTTTGGCAGTTCCTGGTGGCTCTGTTGGATGATCCTACCAATTCTCATTTCATTGCCTGGACGGGCAGAGGAATGGAGTTTAAGCTCATCGAACCAGAAGAAGTAAGATTCATACTTACGTTTGAAAGTGAAACCCTTGTAGGTGTGGGGTGCAGGTGGGGCTCATGGGCCTAAGAGATGTCTGTACATGGCATTTGTCCATACAGGTGGACCTAGTGCACCAAACAAGACATTGACTACTTGAGGTTTTTCAATGTGATGCCAGGGAGACACCAGAGATAGGAAAAATTGAGTTTTCTGATATTTTTCAAAACACAAACATTGTCAGGTGTTCTGGATGGAACCCAAAGTATTTTTGACCTTTCAAATTTAAGAATTAAAAATAACGGTGAGGCTTCCATCCAGTACAAGCTTCTCAGTTCCCATCCCAGTATGTTCCGGTATGGGGTACTTTTTACTGCACTGATGAAAGGTACTGCTGAGGAGCGATGGAAAGGAAAGTTTGATGGATATATTTGTTCATAGCATGCCGCTTCTTCTGCTCTCTCGTAATCATAAGTAACATAGTAACATAGTAGATGACGGCAGAAAAAGACCTGCACGGTCCATCTAGTCTGCCCACGATAAACTCGTATGTGTATACCTTACCTTGATTTGTACCTGTCTTTTTCAGGGCACAGACCGTATAAGTCTGTCCAGCAACCACCAGTCCCGCCTCCCATCACTGGCTCCGGCACAGACCCCTTATAAGTCTGCCCTCCCCCATCCTAGCCTCTCAACCACCAACCCCTCTTCCCCCACCATAAGCACTGCCATAATGAGACAAGACCAAGGGTCCATCAAGCCCAGCATCCTGTCTCTGACAGTGGCCAATCCAGGCTTCAAGAACCCGGCAACCCCCCCCCCCCCCCAAAAAAAAAAATGTAATAATGTTCAATGGACTTTCCCCTCAGGAATCTGTCCAAACCCCCTTTAAATTCCGTAAGGCCAGTAATCGGTTGTCTCTTGAGTCAGTAATGTCCTTTACAGAATAACTGGACAGACAAATGACACTGGACAATGCACTAGAGTGTCCTTAGGGATGGGGTCTAGAAAGTCAAGACTGGCTAGAAGTCACTTCCCCATTTCTTTCCTTCAGGTGCCTCTTCTTACCACAATTTCCTTGTTGGCGACCATGAGCCATCTTATGATCATCTTCAGCATTTGGGAGGATTGTCATCCTCTGGACCAGTGGTTCTTGACTCTGTCCTCAGGGTCCACCCAACCAGTCAGGTTTTCAGGATTTCCACAATCAGTATGCACTGCCTCCTTGGTATGCAAACCTAGATCATGCATATTCATTGTGGATATCCGAGAAACCTGATTGGGGGAGTTTGCTGAGGAATGGGTTGAGAACTTACTGCACTAGACAACCAGCCTGTACATCTGAGAGTTTGAGTGGCTTCAGATCATGGAAATGCAACACAGTGACATGTCGGCACCAAACGTTTGTGTGTGGCGTAGAATAGTTTATGTGCTTTATTTTAAGGAGTGTCAAAACTTATCTCTGAAGTCTCACCGCTATAAAACTAAAGCCCAGCAATCCAACTGCTGTTAAGACACCAGCATCCTATTTTCCAGTGATTCCCCAATGTCATATTTATTTATTTGGATTTTATGCTCACCTTTTCAGTAGTAACTCAAGGTGAGTTCCATTCAAGTACACTGGGCATTTTCCTATCCAATCTGAGTTGGTACCTGGCAATGGAGGATTAAGAGACTTGCCCAAGCTCACAAGGAGCAGCAGTGGGATTTGAACCGGCCACCTTTTGAACCACTAGGCCACTCTTCCACTTAACTTGCCCAGTTGATTGACAAGTTATTGCACATCATCTAGTACTCTTCATCTTTGGGTAGCATGACCACCATGGTTAGGCTGATAAGCTTAAAAGTTGGATGCGCATCACAGGGAGGGATTCACAGTCTGTAGCCCCTGGCTAGTGGCTGGGTTAGATGGGAGGGAAGAAGTTTAAAAACAAACAAGCCTTCCCACCGCTGGCCAGGTAACTGGGAACTACTACTACTATTTAGCATTTCTATAGCGCTACAAGGCGTACGCAGCGCTGCACAAACATAGAAGACAGTCCCTGCTCAAAGAGCTTACAATCTAATAGACAAAAAATAAAGTAATCAAATCAATTATTGTGTACAGGAAGGAGGAGGGTAGGTGGAGGCAGGTGGTTACAAGTGGTTACGAGTCAAAAGCAATGTTAAAGAGGTGGGCTTTCAGTCTAGATTTAAAGGTGGCCAAGGAAGGGGCAAGACATAGGGGCTCAGGAAGTTTATTCCAGGCGTAGGGTGCAGCGAGACAGAAGGCGCGAAGTCTGGAGTTGGCAGTAGTGGAGAAGGGAACAGATAAGAAGGATTTATCCATGGAGCGGAGTGCACGGGAAGGGGTGTAGGGAAGGACGAGTGTGGAGAGATACTGGGGAGCAGCAGAGTGAGTACATTTATAGGTTAGTAGAAGAAGTTTGAACAGGATGCGAAAACGGATAGGGAGCCAGTGAAGGGTCTTGAGGAGAGGGGTAGTATGAGTAAAGCGACCCTGGTGGAAGACGAGACGGGCAGCAGAGTTTTGAACCGACTGGAGAGGGGAGAGGTGACTAAGTGGGAGACCAGCAAGAAGCAGATTGCAGTAGTCTAAACGAGAGGTGACAAGGGTGTGGATGAGGAACTAAGCCTCATGGTGCTGTGGAGGAAATGGATTCCCCAGAAGCTCACATGCAGCTGTTTTTCTTGACGAATTTGATAAGAACAGGACGGCCAAGATGAAAAGTGTCCCTGTTGTGCGGCGGTTCATCTTTCCTTGTCCGTGTTAAGCTGAGATGATTGGTACGGCTTGCTCTGATTGCTTGCCGCACTGACATTCATTCGGTAGCAAGCCAGAGATTGAATAGGAAGGTTGTACAGCACAGCCTCATCTATCCTTGCCACACGAGCACAAGGGGTTTGTTTGGTTTTTTTGTTACATTTGTACCCCGCGCTTTGCCACTCATGGCAGGCTCAATGCGGTGGGCAATGGAGGGTTAAGTGACTTGCCCAGAGTCACAAGGAGCTGCCTGTGCCGGGAATCGAACTCAGTTCCTCAGTTCCCCAGGACCAAAGTCCAGCACTAGGCCACTCCTCCACTCCTACTTCTACATGTAGTAAAAGTGACGATACCTCTGTATTAAAGGAGAAAGAGTTTGGCTTAGTGGCTCAAGTGAAATGTGTGAAAGGTCCAAAGTTTGATCCCACCATCAGGATATTGGCTGCTGGAGTGGCTGGGAATACTGTAGAGGCAGCATTCACAGCCCTATGGAAAGGATGTCCTGATAGTTGGTTAAGGGCGACATCTAGTGGCTGTCCTTGGGAACCATAATTCAGAGGGTCCAGAAAGAGCCACAATGCACAGCATCCCCATTTCTCCCCTCCCCCTGCAGCCTAGGATGCTTGCTACATTACTAAACTAGATATGCTGGGGGGGGGGGGGGATGTAGGTGTGACAATTTCAGGTCTGCATCGATGCTTGCAAAAGCTACAGGTCTGGAAAGCAGCTTGGGAACACGAATTTAGGATGCAATTTGAGGTCATTTGATGTTCGTACTGTTAGTACTCTCCCAGCTGTAGCCCATGGGGCAGACCTGAGAGAGTAATACCATTACAGGATTATTCACAGGGCTTACTAGTCACAAACACGAGCACATAAAGCAAAACTTGTTAACTCGCCGTTTTTGTGTAAAATATGGAACAGTGGTTCCCAAACCTGGTCCTGGAGGCATCTCAGCCAGTCAGGTTTTCAGGATATCCACAAATAAATATTCATGAGAGATTTGCATGCCCTACCTCCACTGCATGCAAATCTCTCACAAATATTCATTGTGGATATCCTGAAAACCTGACTGGCTGGGAAGCCTCCAGGGCCAGGTTTGGGAACCACTGATGTAGAAGAACAGACAGTACTTGGGCTTGTCCTTTTTATACAAATATCTTAGATTTTGGAGTCTGGACTTCTGTGGCATTAATAAGTGATGATTTGACTAATGCAGAGTTCAGAAAGAGAGAAAACCAAAAATTACTTCGGAAAAAATGTGTGCTCCAGAGGTGGCTGCAGCCTGATACCCCTTCATCTTGGCAGTGGAGAATCGGTCTCATATGCTTATGTTCTGGAAAGCTAAACTAGCACATTGTACTTTTAAATTCCAGTGGCATTTCTGTGTCTTATCCACAAGGAAGGTGAGCCCTTAGGTCCTGTAAGGCCCCGAAGGACCTCAAAGGACAGCTGTGCAACCCCAAGTCTTCACCCGCGGCGACCGCCGTTCACCAAGGGTTGAGCCCCCAGCTGCAGGCGGTCAACTGGACTTCAGGAACCGCGGGGTTGACGGACTGACCTGGACTAGAACCAGGAGAGAAGTGGGCATGTGGAATAGAGAAGTCCACAACTGGCAGCAGATCGGGGCAGGCAGCTAACAGAGTAGTCAGAGTCAGGCAAGAGGTCTAGGCAGGCGGCTAGTAGAGTAATCAAAGTCAGGCAAGAGGTCAAGGCAGGCAGCTAGGCAGAATAAACCAGGAAACAGTCCAAAAGTCCAAAAACAGCAACACTAGGAAATCAAGGAACACAGGAACCACAGAGACTGGCCTCGGGTAAAAGAACCTGAAGCAACCTCTTACCTCAGGCTCATTCCTTAAATACTGTTCGGCAGTCAGCCGCCCAGCCCCCGTAGACATAGCCGGCCAATCAGAACTTGGTTATCGACAGAACCCTTCTGATTGGCTCTGACCGACCTCCCAGGCGGATCTATCGTACTGGCCTTCCAGTCTAACTCCTCTGAGGCGGAGCTTGGGATTCCCGCGCCCAAGAATGAAGGAGACGCCGGCCATCGCACCTCGGCGCCATTTCTCTTACTGGCGCAGACACAGCCCTCGTAGCCGGTGATCGAGATTCCGGCAGCCGCGATCGCCGGCCTCGGGCCCGGACTGGGCGGCCATCACCACGGCGAGCCCCGGCTTCCCTTCGCGGCCTCAAGAAGGCCGGCCTTCGTCGTGGTGGACGCCGGCTCCTGCTTCCCGCGGAGGAGCAGCCGGAGGGAGCGAGGGATGTGACATTCTGTTGGTCTGGTCCCCTTGTATTTAAATGTTGCCCACCAGAATTCGTAGCTTGATTGTGAAATAAGCTAAATTTATGAAGCTACTTGGTTTGGTAAGATTTTTCTCTTGGTATTTGTTGGCCCTGGCTGGGTTATCAGTCCCCTGGACTATAGGGATTAATGGATTATGGTAAAGGGGGAGGGAGGGTGGGGGAGGGGATGAGATGGAGTTGAGTAATAAATGTGTGGAACAGCTTTTTTGTATATTTTCACTTTAACATATTAAGATCCATATTAGATTGTTTTGCTATTGTAAAAATTGTATTCCCTATCAATTTTGTCTGTTCTTGTTGTTTACTGATGATAAAAAAGATTTTACATAAATTGGGGGGGGGGGGGGGGGGGGAGCAGAAATCCCCAGATGTGAATTGAAGTCTCATCGTACCAGACTCCAGCCACTGAGTTGAAGGCCCAAAGGAACAGGGAATCGACTCCTCCCTCTCCTCTGTGCATATCCAACAGATAGCCAAGACCTGTCGCTTCCTTCTCTATAACATCAGCAAAATTTGCCCTTTCCTGTCTGAGCACACCACCCGAACTCTCGTCCACTCTCTCATTACCTCTCACCTTGACTACTGCAACCTACTCCTCCCTGGCCTCCCACTTAGCCATCTATCCCCCCTTCAATCCGTTCAGAACTCTGCTGCCCGTCTTATCTTCCGCCTAGACCGATATACTCATATCACCCCTCTCCTCAAGTCACTTCACTGGCTTCTGATCAGGTACCGCATACAGTTCAAGCTTCTCCTACTAACCTACAAATGCACTCGATTTGCAGCCCCTCATTACCTCTCTACCCTCATCTCCCCTTACGTTCCTACCCGAAACCTCCACTCACAGGACAAATCCCTCCTCTCAGCACCCTTCTCCACCACCGCCAACTCCAGGCTCCGCCCTTTCTGCCTCGCCTCACCCTATGCTTGGAATAAACTCCCTGAGCCCATACGCCAAGCCCCCTCCCTGCCCATCTTCAAATCCTTCCTGAAAGCCCACTTCTTCAATGTCGCCTTTGGCACCTAACCTTTTACCTCTACTCAGGAAATGACTACCCAGCTTGACATTTCGTCCTTTAGATTGTAAGCTCCTTTGAGCAGTGACTGTCCTTCTTTATTAAACTGTACAGCGCTGCGTAACCCTAGTAGCGCTTTAGAAATGTTAAGTAGTAGTAGTAGGTATTAAAATACACACGGGCTATTGCCCAGCTTGTGTAGCTCCGATACCCCCAACCAGGTATTACCCAAAAGTGTGTCCTCGGTGTTCACTCTGTGGGTCACAAGAGTGCATTTGATCCTTTCAGTTAATCGGAGGACAGACCATCAGAGTTCCTGCTTCACATATTCATAATCTTCAAGAACTGGAATCCTGTTGGAAACCCAGATTATCCCCCTCCCAAATTCATCTCCAGTCCTCTTTGCATACCCTCTCACTTTTGGGCTTTCTTCCTTTTCCTCTCCAGCAGAATCTACGTTCTCGGCCCATCCAGTCTGCCCAAACCCGTTTCTTCAGTTGGGCTTTCTGCAAACTAAAACTTGGATCCCCACATTCTAAGTCGTACTTGTCTGTTTTTAGTCCTTCTGGGCCACAAACAGGCCAAATGTTCAGGATAACCCTAATGAATATGCATAAGAGGTGCACATCTGTCTTCTACATATTCATTAGAGTTATCCCGAAAACCTGGCTTGTTTGTCTTGGCCAAGCCTAGACCCAGGGGCATGTTTTCTGTATCTGAAATCAGTGAATACCTGTCGAGGACTCAAAACCTTGGTCCTACTAGCCCGGGTTTCGACGCTTGTGCCCCATTATCTTTTCAAACTTAAGTCATAATTGCCCAATTTCACCACCAGTGTAGCCCTTTGCTTTGAACAAGCCTTTCCAAATGAGTCTTCTTCAATACGAGGCAGGGGCTTTACACTGTCCTAAGCCGGAGATAGATTCATTAAAACAACCATGAAGTCCGTTGTACTTCCCAGTTCCAAGAGGAGCATTAAACTCCGTTAATTGCTGGGAAATGCATCTGGAACATCCATTAATGTCAGCCCATGATTTATGGGTGTAGTTAGCCTGGTTCTAACTCAAAAGATTGGCACCAGCTTGAGCAGATGGAGCACAGATTGGATGTTCTGCCACTCAAGTAAAGTCATGTAATAAACTTGTGCGTTAATAGCTCATTTTTCTACTTTGGGTGTGGTAAGTTTCCCTGTTTGTAATTGAGTTCTGAGGGTGTTGAGAGAGTGTGTCTGGATGGGGGGGAGTGTTTGTCAACAAGACGTGGCCTTTGTTCAGAAGGTAGAGGTGAATGCTGGTATTTGTGACTATTTACAGACAGGTGAAGAGACGGGACGTTAAGAGGTTGATCTGTGTGCCTCTTGATTTGTGATCTGTGGAAAATAGGGATGTTCTGGATTCATCCGGAGACGTTCTTCTCAGCTGTAAGAAGTCTATGGTCTTTATGGTTTAGTTTATAATGTATTGGATGATATGGCAGCCAAGCTGGGTTATACTAAACTGTTATTCTC
Organism: Microcaecilia unicolor; assembly: GCF_901765095.1. Lineage (NCBI taxonomy): Eukaryota > Metazoa > Chordata > Amphibia > Gymnophiona > Siphonopidae > Microcaecilia > Microcaecilia unicolor. The sequence goes on from NC_044042.1 coordinate 107,765,556, forward strand.
CATCCCACCTCCAGTCACTTCTGTAAAATGAGGTTGTGCCTTCACATGAGTTTATTCCTCATTCTGTCGAAAACAAAGCCTGACATTATTTGTCCATAAGTACATAAGTAATGCCACACTTGGAAAAGACCAAGGGTCCATCGAGCCCAGCATCCTATCCACGACAGCGGCCAATCCAGGCCAAGGGCACCTGGCAAGCTTCCCAAACGTACAAACATTCTATACATGTTATTCCCGGAACTGTGGATTTTTCCCAAGTCCATTTAGTAGCGGTTTATGGACTTGTCCTTTAGGAAACCGTCCAACCCCTTTTTAAACTCTGCCAAGCTAACCGCCTTCACTACATTCTCCGGCAACAAATTCCAGAGTTTAATTACGCGTTGGGTGAAGAAACTTTCTCCGATTTGTTTTAAATTTACTACACTGTAGCTAGTCCGTCTGCCAGTTGGCCATCCTGTGCCTTGTTGAATGAGAGTGGGCTGGCATGTTAATTTTTCCACTTTCCTAAATTGGTTTCATGTACTGTAAAGACCAAATTCAGTGCTTGGTGCATGTCACAAATGCATTTTCATGTGTTACTGGTAATATGACAGAAAATACAGAAGAGCAAAACAAAACTTAGAGATAATAACACTAAGGGGTAAAACGATGATGCTGTATTGGTCTAGAAGATTTATTGGTCCAATACAGCATCATTGTTTTATGAAAATTTTATGGAGAAGGTTTGGCAAATACTTCGCATGCAAAACAGTTCATAAATACAAAAATAGATTTTTAACATAGATCCTGATAAAATCATACAATCTGTGTTGGGATCAGCAGGGTATAAGGTACCTGCTGAAGCTCTTGGGCTCCCCTCCCCACCCCCCTCCCAAGCTGTGGTGAAAAATGGGACATTTAATCCTATACGTGAAACCCTCCCCCTACAGCAGATAACCTTGCCTGTTGCAGCTCAACCAGTGCTATTTTTAATTTTGGCACAAGGACACGAGCAGCTGGGCATCACTCCTGCCCTAGGGATGATGCTTAACCCAATGCTTGGGATGCACCTGGCTTGTTTATTGTGGGTGTGCGAAAAGATAGACTGGTTGAGTGTGTCCCAAGGTGTTGATTGAGATCCAGTGAATTAGGATGTGGGAGGCTGGGCAGAAAGGTTTTAGATTTTGTTCTTTAGGTGGAGAGGGGTAGGTTTTGATACTGAGCTAAGTGGGGGGAGGGGATCTCCAGCTGACCATATTCAAATACAGTCATGTTCAAAGCAGTGGCGTAGGAAAGGGGGGGCGGTGGGGCGGTCCGCCCTGGGTGCACGCACTGGGGGGGGGGGTGTCGGCTCAGTGGTTCCCTGCTCTTTCTGCCCTGGAACAGGTTACTTCCTGTTCCGGGGCAGGGAAGCAGCAGAGCCGACGCAGCTCCCAGTGATATGCACTGGGGGCGGATCGGCCCTCCCGCCTGCCCCCCGCTGAAAGGTAGGGTGCGTTTCGGGGGGGGGCGCTCCGGAGGGGGGGGGGGCGCCTTGCCCTGCACTGGGGGGGGGGGGTGCGCAGCGGCGACCCGCCCCGGGTGTCAGGCACCCTAGCTACGGCACATACATTCTTATAGACCAGTAGTTCTCAAACCTGGTCCTGGAGGCACCCTAGCCAGTCAGGTTTTCAGGATATCCACAATTAATATTCAGAAGAGAGATTTGCATGAAGTGGAGGCAGTGCATCTCTCAAGCGTATTCATTGTGGATATCCTGAAAACCTGACTGACTGGGGTGCCTCCAGGATCAGGTTTGGGAATCAGTGTTATTCTTTTCTTATATTTATTTGTAAAAGAGGCCCGTTTCTGGGCGAAATGAAACGGGGGCTAGCAAGGGGATTGGAGAGAAACGTTTCGAGTGTGCGCACCCACTGCAGCCCCTTTCAACCCCTACGGAGGTCGTCAGTACCGCTGCTCCCCCCTGTTCGCACGGCGACGCACGTAACATACCAGGGCAAACAGGATCCGCACGTTTCGTTCCGTGGCGTTTTGGAAGGTCGTGTCGGGCGCCATTTGTGTATCGCCAGCGCACTGGGAGGCGATTGTCAGGCAGGGCCAGGGGTTGCGTTCCTGTTGTTCATGTGGAAATGGCTGTGGGCGCGACGTCACGGATCGAGCGAAATGGCTCCGCCCCGGACGTCACGACGTTTGACGCGAGGGTGTGACAGACAGACAGGGTGAGTGGAGAGGCTTCACCACCATGAATCCACGAACCCTTCACGGAAGTTGCAGGATCTTGGGGCCTCAATGGAAAGTTCAGGTAGCGAATTATGTCCGGAAGGGGCGTGGCTGAGGGCGGGTGTATGAGTGACAGTGAGTGGTGCTGACAGGGTGCAACAGTACAGGGCTTCAGTGTTTCCCTGCCACACTGTGAGCTTCAGAATTGGAGGTGAGAATTATTAATATAGATATGTGTGTTTCTTGACTAGCTCATAAGCTCATGGAGCCTGGACTGTCTCTTGTGCATCTGTGTGGCATAGCGTAATGCGTACTAGTGCTTTAAAAGTGATGAATAAGTAAGATCTGCTAGGGGAGAAGAGTTTTGACAGGTGTCTGTCTACCCCTCTGGATCATGAGCTGGGGGGGGGGGGGGGGGGGGATAATGTCCGTGAAGTAACTGTGGCTGGTAAGGTTCTTGTGTTTGACTGTTCACCACTGTATGCTGGTGCATGTTCACTTATTTAATACACTTATTAATCATCTCTCATAAAACAAATATTGAAAGTGACATGTCTAAAACTGTTGACAAACTTACATGAACATTTTCATTAAAATAACAATGAAATGCAAACCGACTATGGAGCTAAAAGCAGTTGTCAGCTGTAACCTGTTCTGAGAAGCCCCAGTGTATCCGTCCAGACTGGCAGGGCTACCTTGGCTCCTTCGGATTAGTGTTCGAGTAAAAGGCCTGCTTGCATGTCTCAACGTATCTAACATCCGAAACCACAGGTAATGCCAGTAATTTGTCCTATGTAAATCATAACGTCCTTCCTGGAGCGAAAGGGCTCTGCTTTTATTTTTTTTTTCCCCTCAAATAACTTAGTGATTCATCTAGCAGAGAGCTGAAAGTCACTAACGAAAGCTTAAATGAAATTCTCTGAGGAATTGGAACTGAAGTAAAGCGTCCAGCGCTGGTGAAACTCGATCTGATCATTTCAGCTTGTTCAAATACACTCAGCTGTGCATTGAGTATTCTGGAGCTTGCATAGCAAAAACCTTTGGGGCCGAATGGATAAGGCATTATGATAATATATTCTGCTTTCTGATAATGTGTCAGTGTGGCCAGTTCTTATTCTAATACATACAGAAGAAGCATTTATACATTAACTAGTAAAAGAAGCCCGTTTCAGAGCAAATGAAACGGGCACTAACAAGGTTTTCTTCGCCAACAACCCCCCTCCCTCCCTGGCCAACCCCTTCGTTGTTCTGGCATTGCTCCGCCCCCAACGTCATTACGTTTGACGCGAGGGCGGGGCCCGGAGCGATTTCCCCCCCCGCCTCCCTGCCAACCCCTTCGTTGTTCTGCCATTGCTCCGCCCTCGAGGGCGGGGCCCGGAGCAATTTTCCACCCTCCCTGCCTCCCTTCCTGCCAACCCCTTCGTTGTTCTGCCATTGCTCCGCCCTCGAGGGCGGGGCCCGGAGCAATTTTCCACCCTCCCTGCCTCCCTTCCTGCCAACCCCTTCGTTGTTCTGCCATTGCTCCGCCCTTGAGGGCGGGGCCCGGAGCAATTTTCCACCCTCCCTGCCTCCCTTCCTGCCAACCCCTTCATTGTTCTGCCATTGCTCCGCCCTTGAGGGCGGGGCCCGGAGCAATTTTCCACCCTCCCTGCCTCCCTTCCTGCCAACCCCTTCGTTGTTGTGCCATTGCTCCGCCCTTGAGGGCGGGGCCCGGAGCAATTTTCCACCCTCCCTGCCTCCCTTCCTGCCAACCCCTTCGTTGTTGTGCCATTGCTCCGCCCTTGAGGGCGGGGCCCGGAGCGATTTTGGTGGCTTCACCACCACGAACCTTCGAACCTTTTTGAAGGAAGTCAGAGCTTGGCTTCACTGACGTTAGTGTCCTCAGAACGTTGAGGGTGAGTTTTATTATAGTAGATGTTAATAGAAATAAGATGCCATCTTCTTCAGGTCAGAAATGAGCAAATGACATATATCAGACTATACACTGTGTCTGGAAAAAACTGGACCCCCCCCCCCCCCCCCCTTACATATTTTCCAGATACTTTTCAATTGTTTAAACATTAAGGGTCTTGCTTACCAATGTGCGCTAGCATTTTTAGAGCGCGCTAAACATTAGCATGTGCTAACACCCATAGGGATATATGGGTGCCTCTAGCATTAGCGCACTCGCACCTACCCAGTGGCAGGGCGACGGGGGTGGTCCATCCCAGGTGCACACTGCAGGAGGGGTGCAGAGAGCAGCACCTTGGCTGTCGTCTCCGCCGGTTCCTTGTTCCCTCTGCTGTTACGTCCTGTTCTAGGGCAGAGGGAAAAGGAAAAGTGGAGGAGTAGCCTAGTGGTTAGGGTGGTGGACTTTGGTCCTGAGGAACTGAGTTCGATTCCCACTTCAGGCAGAGGCAGCTCCTTGTGACTCTGGGCAAGTCACTTAACCCTCCATTGCCCCATGTAACATAGTAGTAGATGACGGCAGAAAAAGACCAGCACGGTCCATCTAGTCTGCCCACGATAAACTCATATGTGTATACCTTACCTTGATTTGTACCTGTCTTTTTCAGGGCACAGACCGTATAAGTCTGTCCAGCAGTATTTCCCGCCTCCCAACCACCAGTTCCCCCTCCCATCACCGGCTCCGGCACAGACCCCGTATAAGTCTGCCCTCCCCTATCCTAGCCTCTCAACCACCAACCCCTCTTCACCCCGCCACCCAATTTCAGCTAAGCTTCTGTGGATCCATTCCTTCTGCACAGGATTCCTTTATGCCTATCCCACGCATGTTTGAATTCCGTTACCGTTTTCATTTCCACCACCTCCTGCGAGAGGGCATTCCAAGCGTTCACCACCCTCTCCGTGAAGAAATACTTCCTGACATCTTTCCTGAGTCTGCCCCCCTTCAATCTCATTTCATGTCCTCTCGTTCTACCGCCTTCCCATCTCCGGAAAAGATTCGTTTGCGGATTAATACCTTTTAAATATTTGAACGTCTGTATCATATCACCCCTGTTCCTCCTTTCCTCCAGAGTATACATGTTCAGGTCAGCAAGTCTCTCTTCATACGTCTTGGAACGCAACTCCCATACCATCCTTGTAGCTTTTCTTTGCACCGCTTCCATTTTTTTAACATCCTTCGCAAGGTACGGCCTCCAAAACTGAACACAATACTCCAGGTGGGGCCTCATATACAGGGGCATTAAAACCTCCTTTCTTCTGCTGGTCACACCTCTCTCTATACAGCATAGCAACCTTCTCGCTACGGCCACCGCCTTGTCGCACTGTTTCATCGCCTTCAGGTCCTCAGATACTATCACCCCAAGATCCCTCTCCCCGTCCGCATTGAGCCTGCCATGAGTGGGAAAGTGCGGGGTACAAATGTAACACAAAAAAAAAGACAGTGGAGCCGACAGCCGAGCGGCTGCTCCCAGCAGTTAAGAAGAATGCACCCGGGAAGGGGGGGTGGGGGTTGGAGGTGATGGGGGGGGTGAACGCTGCACCTGGGGGAGGGGGAGTGTTGTGCTGCACTCGGGGGGGGGGGGGGGGGGCAGCCGACCGCCACTGCACCTACCATTGTTGCTCAGTAAACAGGGCCCTTAGAATGACCTTTAAAAATACATTAGTCCAAACTTTTATTAGGAAACGCCCTTAGCAAACGCTTTGGGCTGTATGCCTTAATTTGCCGTTAAAATGGGAGGAGTGGCCTAGTGGTTAGAGTGGTCCTGGGGAACTGGGTTCGATTCCCACTGCAGGAACAGGCAGCTCCTTGTGACTCTGGGCGAGTCACTTAACCCTCCATTGCCCCAGGTACAAATAAGTATCTAAGCCGCATTGAGCCTGCCATGAGTGGGAAAGTGTGGGGTACAAATTTAAAAAAAAAATCCTCTTCACTAAATGCTATTTAGCTAAAATGGAGCTTAAGGGTCACTACCTGAATGACGACATATTGAAAACGGGGATAATCCAGTTTTTACAGCACCTGTCAATAATAGTATCATAGTATCATTTGTTTTTGGTTATTTAGAAAAATGTCGGGGGTCTCGTTTTTTTTTCCAGACACTGTGTATATGTGAAACATAAATCAAATGAATTCTTGTACACTGCTAATACTCCCTTTCCAGGGTTTAGTGCGGTTTACATTCTAGGTGCGACAAAAGCCGGTAATGTTAGCGTGAGGTATGGCAACAGAGACAATTGGTGTAATGCATGAGACTAATGCATTCCAATGATAGTCTCATGAGGAAAGGTGGGGGTGGGTGGGAAAGAGAAACATGGAGCGATGAATGGGGGATCAGAGTATAATTTTATGGTTTATAATGTGATAGGAACCCAGATGTATGTTTAGCCCTATCTGGTGGGTGTTAAAATATTTCATCATTTAACTTCAGAGGTCTTTGTCAATATTAAATGCCAAAAGCAATATTGATTACCACTCCTAGTAGGCATGCATGGAAGGATTGAGAACTTGACTTTCAGTCCTTACCTTCTAGTGGAGCAAATCCCGCCTCTGGCTTTGGAGGCCAGATGAGTCCAGGCTTAGCCCAGTTCAAGAAAAGGTTATTCCAAGTAACTGTATTCTAATGGACATGTTTTTTTTATTCATTGTATTGCATTGTAAACCACTTAGAATAAAGCAGTATATGACTTGTACAGTAGGATTTTATTTTTTAAGGGGAGAGGAATGACGCACGAGGGGTCCGTTATGAAGATATTGGCACACATCCTCGGTGTGGCTTTGGTTAACATCTGAAGTTGCTGTTCAGTGATCACCGCCGTGGCTGCAGTAATGCCTGTGTTTCTTACAGGTTGCCAGGCTCTGGGGTTTGCAGAAGAACCGTCCAGCCATGAACTACGACAAGCTGAGCCGATCTCTTCGCTACTACTATGAGAAGGGTATCATGCAAAAGGTATCATTCACACTTCTTTTCCTCTCCTCAAGTCTCCTCTGTACTTGGAACAGGATTTTTTTTTTTTTTTTTTTAACGTAAACTCAGAGTGATGATCTGGACACAGAATAAACAGAAACGTGTTCTAGAAGGGAATTTAACATTCTTAGCACACCTAATCCTGGCACTTATCCCTATGATGTGCTGCTACACAACAGCCAATGGAGAATAGGGCAAGTAACATAGTAGATGACGGCAGGTGACCTGTACGGTCATCCAGTCTGCCCAACAAGATAGCCTCATTACATATAGAATGATGTGATACTTCAAATATTTGAAAGGTATTAATCCGCAAACGAACCTTTTTACGGAGATGGGAAGGCGGTAGAACGAGAAGACATGAAATGAGATTGAAGGGGGGCAGACTCAAGAAAAATGTCAGGAAGTATTTTTTTCATGGAGAGGGTGGTGGATGCTTGGAATGCCCTCCCGCGGGAGGTGGTGGAAATGAAAACGGTAACGGAATTCAAACATGCGTGGGATAAGCATAAAGGAATCCTGTGCGAAGAATGGATCCTCAGGAGCTTATCAAGATCTGGAGGTGGGGCTGGTGGTTGGGAGGCGGGGCTGTGGTTGGGAGGCGGGGATAGGGCTGGGCAGACTTATACGGTCTGTGCCAGAGCCGGTGGTGGGAGGCAGGGATAGTGCTGGGCAGACTTATACGGTCTGTGCCCTGAAGAGCACAGGTACAAATCAAAGTAGGGTATACACAAAAAGCAGCAAATATGAGTTATCTTGTTGGGCAGACTGGATGGACCGTGCAGGTCTTTTTCTGCCGTCATCTACTATGTTACTATATGTATGCCTGATCTTGCGTTGTCCTTGCCATTTTCAGGGCATTGACCGTAGAAGTCTGCCTGGCACTGTGCTTGTTCTAAATTGTTGAAGTTTTTTTGAGCCCCTGAAAAGCTCTACCACAGTCCATCCAAACCTTTTCAGCCACGATCTGGGCACAGACCGTAGAAGTCTTGGCCAGCACTGGCTTTACTTCCCCTTCAGCGGTGTTGCTACCTACATCACGTGCTGTTGATGCTTCTAACTTCAGGGAAGAAGTGTTGCATAGATCATGCTGTGTTTTAGGGGAGGGGGGGGTAACAGTATAGGATATGAAGCTGAATGTGGGTGGGGGGAGGGGAAACAGTGGTGGTAAGGTCCTAGCTTTAGAGACGAGGGTATTAAAAGGGAGGAGCCTCTGAAGCTCAGGGTGCCTGTAACTGTAGGGATGGGTTCCAGAATGATTGTTTCTTTTCCTAAAGATTGACCACTCTTTCCTGCTATTGCATACATGCACAGGGCACTCTTTTTAAGAAGAGGGCTCACTATTATCTGTGAACGACATTTCGTGACAAAGGTGAGAGAGACTCTTTGGAGCTACAGTACACCAGGACAGCATGTAGGAGAATGGTACTTTCCACCTGATCGTTCTGCTGCGATACCTCATGCTGCCTTCAGATCTTTCCTGCTGAACTAGGAAAAACGGATTTGTGGGCAGTGTTTCTCTAAAATTGGGGGGGGGGGGAGGGGGGGGGTTCTTAAAACACCCTCTCCCATCCTACCAGTACGTACCTTGCTCATGGCTCTCTTTTTTTTTTTTTTTTTTTTTTCCTCAGGTGGCCGGAGAGCGCTATGTTTACAAGTTTGTGTGTGAGCCGGAAGCACTTTTCTCATTGGCCTTCCCCGACAACCAGCGCCCAACCCTGAAGTCTGAGTTTGAGCGGCAGGTGAGCGAGGAAGACACGGTACCACTCTCCCACCTGGATGAGAACATGGCCTATGTTCAGGACCTCTCCTCGCAGCACTTCAGCAAAGGCTATTCCTACTGACTCCTTACAGGGGACATGATGTAATCCTTGTACATATGGGTATATTTTTTTGTTAGTTTGTGATAAGCATAGGAGATTTTTTTAAATTTTTTTCTTTTTTAAGAGACAGCCTGTTAAGAAGAGACTTTATGAATAAGCTGCTCCGAGTAGACATAGTCCCAGTTCACCTGAAATGCCAATGAGTTTCCCGGCGTTCAATGCCAATGTTTATTCTCTATCATGTTCAGCAAAAATATTCTAAGAGGTTTTGTCCTCAATCAGTAAGACAATCTTGGCCTCCCAATAGCAAAAGACCATACAGCCAGGGAGGCAAGTTTTGGAAAAAAAAAAGTTATTGGCAAAGAGGGTCTCGGCCTACTGTAGGCATCGTCAATGGTTTTGTACCACTGCGAGCTTTGGCTCTTTATTGTAGACTTCTGTCGTTGTCCTTTTCAAGACTTTCAAAGCCACAGTGTGAGCTGGGCCTTACAAGTATCAGCTTGCTTTGTTTCTGGTACTTTCGCATTCCCCAGCAGTCATGATGCATGAGGACACAAGCTCGGAGAGTGGAACTGAGACTGGCAGCTCCAGATTGAAAGGTGAATTGTAGCGTCTCCTTGTCCTGCAGTGGTCCTAGGCACCCAGTTTGCTGCCAGTCTCGAGCAAGGAAAGGACCTTGGCAGCTGCAGTAGCTGTTGAGCGAGTACTTGAAGGAAAACACCTCGGTTCAGGCAGCCTCATCAGCAATGCTGCCTTGAATCTTGTTCACACTGTCAGCACTTTTGGCAGTGAAGGGAAGGTGTGAATTGCATGCATAGCAGAGACAGCCGAACCCCCCCAGAGAGCAATGGCTTTGAAAAGTAACTAAACCTGTGAAGACCCAAGCGTTTGTGATGCATTTTCCATGCCTTTCAAATTGTTTGGAGAGGGGGACTAGGATGGGTAGAATAAACTGCAGCAGGGGAAGGGAAAGGATCAGGAATGGACACCACTTTTGAAGCTACCCCGCTGGTCCTGAATGTTACAGGAGTTAATAGAATGTTGCTGACAGTACAGAAAAGCCCCAAATTCTGTTCAAAATCCATTTTCATTTTATGCCCCACTATATTCTCTTTCTCCTATTTATCTTACTTTTTTTTTTTTAAATAATGAATTGTGCACCTCCTCTGTTCACAAAGCATCCTATCTAAGGTCACTCATCGCTCTTCTCTGTGCTGTATTCCTACTTTACAGGCATTACTGGTTCTTTAATTAACCCAGTAGTGCTTGGAAACTGGCACCAGGCATTTTCATTTGCAACTACCAGGGACGTTTTTCTATCCTAGCCTTCTATCACATCACAGCAGTTCAGGGTTGGAGGACCTCGCGTAGGGCACCTTCCACAATCCTGCAATTGTGAGCCCTAAATATGACCACTAGGTGTCACTATTTCCAGCTTTGGTCCTCTCTCTCCTCTTACTCCCCCACCCCCCAACCAAGGTTGCCAATTGGGCGGTTTTTCCGCGACCCGCTGCGGGAAATTTTGCCCGCTGCGGGTCACGGTTTTTTGGGCTGGTTTTTGGTTTTTTTCGGTGGTTTTTGTGCGGTTTTTCGGGCCGCTGGGGGCGGGGCTAGTGACGTTTTGGGCGAGGCCGATGACGGAGGAGGCGGGATTGATGGCGGAGTCGATGGCGGCGGGGGCGGGGTTGATGACAGCGGGGGTGGGGGTGTGAACTTTTTGGGCGGGTTTCGGGGCCGAGTACCTGGCAACACTGCCCAACATGCCAGTGCACAGCAGCGTCACTGAGTCACTCACTAGACTAGGCTAGGCCACCTCCATCTTTAGGGCTCTGAACCAGGGGCGTATCTGCGTGGGGCCACAGGGGCCTAGGCCCCCGCAGATTTCGCCCTGGACTCCCCTACCGCCGTTAACCCTCCCCCGCCTACCGCCAACCCTTTCCCCGCCTACCGCCGTCACCTACCCTGAGGTCCGCTCCTGCCGGTTTTTTAAACTATTACTTCAGCTGGCGGGGGACCCCCAACCCCCGACAGCCAGCCGAGGTTTGACGTCGCAGCACGTTGTACGGACCGTCAACCTCCGTCCAACTGGAAGGATGCATCATGCAGCTTTAACAGCACGAGGATGAAGATGAAGTTAAAGAAGACCTCGGCTGGGCTTCAGCTGAAGTAATAGTTTAAAAAAACGGCGGTAGGCGGGGGAGGGTTGACGACGGCAGCGGCGGGGGTTATAATGTGCCCCCTCACTCTAGCCCCTGCCCCCCTACCGCCGAATCTCAGATACGCCCCTGCTCTGAACTGCTCTTCAGCTGTCTGTGCTGTGTTAATGTTAGGTTGCAAGAGCTACCGTCCTAGGAAGTAGTAATCACACACTCAAAACCAGCTCTAACAATGACAAATTTACACTCGCTCTGAAGAAGGTGTAAACTGCAGCTATGTCCCCAGGACTAGTTTGCTGTAGATCTTCACACCTGCATTCGGCTTTCCAGTTTTATATTTTGTAGAGCGCATGGGGTCATTAAGGCGATGTGACAATTGGCTGACAGTTTGATGCACAAGGGAACTTTTTCAAGGTCTTCGGGCTCAGGCCTAGATCCTGCTCAACTGGTGCTTTGGGGCCGATCTTGTAGTATGAACCACTCGCTTATTAGGACTCATAACACATGAATGGCCCCATGGTGTAGCGTCAGTGCCGTTTTTTTACTCAGGTTCTGGATATTTTCCCACATTTAGATCTGTCATCTTTTTTTTTTCTCTCTCCATTTTTCTCATCTGCCTCTCTCTAGCTATATTTCATTCCTCTTTCTCCCACTTCCAGTCTTCACTTTTCCTCTTTTTATCTTTCAGCTACTTACCAGCTTTCCATTTTCCACTGTTAACATCCTCCCATTCCCCATCTGATTTACTCCTTTCTCAGCTCCTATTCCCCCAGATCCTTTAGCCATTGTGTAATCTATTTACTCCCCCCCCCCCCCCCCAATCTACTGTCTGCCTCTCAACCAGGGTTGCCAGCTGAGAGAAATTTTCCCAGCCCAAAACCAGCCGTAAACCCGCCCAAAAAGTGCCCGCAGTCAACCCCGCCTCCCGTGTCACTAGCCCCGCCCCCAACGTCACCCCTGATGTCAACCCCGCCCCTGAAAGGCTTCTATTGGACCAATAGAAGCCCCGGAAAAGCTTCTGTTGGACCAAATTGGACCAATAGAAGCCCCGGCAGCGGGAAAACCGGCCAATCGGTGGCCGCGAAAACCCACCCAATCCCGCTCCGCAGCCGCTCGAAAACCCGCTCAAATCCCCGCAACCCACGCGATTCGAAAATTCCCCGCAGCCGTTCCCGAAAAGCCGCCCAATTCTGTGGCTTAACCGCAACCCTGCCGACAGTGCTCTCAACCCCTCTACATTCCCAGGTTCTCCCTGTTGCTCATCCTTTTAAACCACCTCTAGTGTGTCTTACAGCCTATCCAGTCTTCCATTCCCCCTTTTTATCGCCCCTGTATCCACCCCCTGTCACCTCTGTCAGAGAACTGCCCCTTCTGTTGTTTCTCACCCTCTTCATAGCATCCCAGCCCCTCCCCAAATCCTCCAAGTTTTTCTTATTTCCCCTCCCCATCTTTCTGCAGGTCGACAGCCTCTCATACCCCTCTCCCTGTTGTCTGTCTTATCCCTGCTCAGTTTATTAATCCCCAGGTCCTCGCTTTCAATCCCACCCAAGCCTCGAGTCCCCGCTTACACTCCCAGTACCCATCCAGTCCTTTTTCTGGCCTCACCCCATTTCAGAGTCTGCATGCCTGCTATCTCAAAATACTCATGCCACAGCCTCCTCCTCCCTTCCCGAGCATCTGATTCACTGATCCTACCTTTCCTCCCCCTCTTCCTTACCTGTCCCTCCCTCTTCACTTTCCACTGTATCTGTCTTTGCTTTTTTCCCCCCGCAGTCTCTGTCCTATCCCTCGTTACACCCTCCATGTTATCAGCCTCCATGTTGCAGCCCCATTCTCCCAGCTTTCACAAGCTTCAGCCCTTTCCATTTCCAATTCCAGCCTCCTTAGAGTAGGCCTTTCCAAATCCAGTACCAGCTCCCCATCCCCAAGGCATCAGTGCCTTTCCAGCCAGCTCCCCCGCCCGCCCGCTTCAGCTCCTTAAACAGTGGTAAGAGCATGTTTGGCTGTGCTCTTTGTGCTGCTGCTGGCACTGATGCAGGTTTAAGTGTGAGAACAGGTACTTCTGTTTGTTACAAGCAATAGCAGGAAGTACCTGTTCTCACGCTTAAACTTGTGGTTGTGCCAGGAGGCCACGAAGGGAAGAGAGCAATGCACCACACTCTTGCTGCCGTTTACTGTTCTTGTTTGATTGTTTTTAAGGGCTTACTATACCACCTATAGTGTTACCACAGCGGTGAAGAGGTCACTGGTGTGGCACGCTTTTGGTACCCCTGAGCCACCTGACTCATACCTGAAGCCAGCCCTGCTTGTGCAGAAGGCTTTTTCTTTAAAGCCATTAAAAATGGGGCAAAACTGTCCTCTGTTAACTATGGAAGCTCTGTTGACCATTCAGTGGCCCACCCCAGTCCATTGTCTGCCAACTCTGGAAGCTCCGTTGGCCGTTCACTGGCCCGCCCCAGTCCATTGTCTGCTCCGTTGGCCGTTCAGTGGCCTGCCCTGGTCCATTGTCTGTCCACTCTGGAAGCTCCGTTGGCCATTCAGTGCCCCCCCCCCCCGGTCCATTGTCTGCCAACTCTGGAAGCTCTGTTGGCCATTCAGTGCCCCCACCCCCCCACCGGTCCATTGTCTGCCAACTCTGGAAGCTCTGTTGGCCGTTCACTGGCCCGCCCCAGTCCACTGTCTGCCAACTCTGGAAGCTCCGTTGGCCGTTCACTGGCCCGCCCCAGTCCATTGTCTGCCAACTCTGGAAGCTCCGTTGGCCGTTCACTGGCCCGCCCCAGTCCATTGTCTGCCAACTCTGGAAGCTCCGTTGGCCGTTCACTGGCCCGCCCCAGTCCATTGTCTGCCAACTATGGAAGCTCCGTTGGCCGTTCACATGGCCCGCCCCAGTCCATTGTCTGCCAACTCTGGAAGCTCCGTTGGCCGTTCACTGGCCCGCCCCAGTCCATTGTCTGCCAACTCTGGAAGCTCCGTTGGCCGTTCACTGGCCCGCCCCAGTCCATTGTCTGCCAACTCTGGAAGCTCCGTTGGCCGTTCACTGGCCCGCCCCAGTCCATTGTCTGTTATTTCTATCTGTATTGACGTGCTTTAGTCAATGCAAGAATTAGCTGAAAACAAAAGCTGCTTTCATACCACCTCGGAAGGTGTCTGTGAGATCTAGTAGTGCGTGACCTTAATGTACAGTTTTCATCATTAAAGTTACAGATGGTATTTTTGGCTAGAGGAAAAATAAATTTCTGTTTGCTGACACAACAGCTTTCTTCTGCCTGTCTTGGACTATTGGCTCAATCAGCAACAGCCTCATTTGTGTTATAGTGCCGTGAGCCTTCCTTTGACTCTATCCAAGGTTATTTTTTCTTTTAACACTCTGCTATCCCATCGCCAGTCTTTGGCTGGGGGACAGCTGTAGATTGTGAATCTGGCCATGAGGCATTGTGCAGTAGCTGAAATCTCTGGGGACATAATCGGGTCACTATCCCCAACGGTCCCAGTCCATTCTTTTTCATTCCCATCGTACTGGTACCATCCCCACGGTCGTCATCTTTTCCATCCCTAACCACATTTAAAAGATCTTGTAAATTCAAGTAAAACACAAAATGCATCCTGTAACTTGTTAACGTAACACAAAACAATAGGTATTACTTTGTTAAATACGCAAGAAAAGCATATTATTAACATGGACTCGTTTGAAGTTTTTAAAAAAATAATTTTTAGCAGAGGTGTTGGTGTTTCAAGTGCAGACTTCGATTCAGAATCTGGTTTCCATTCCCTCTTGTCCCCGTTCACTTTGTCTCGATCCCCTCTCACCCCTGCAGTATTAATGACTGTTTCATTATCAGTACTGTAGCTTCCTCCTGGTTTCCCCGTGCAGACCTCTGGCTTCTCTAAAGATGAGAACGCAGCCTTTGCTTTTGAAGCAGATCTCTCACGTGGCAACATGTAGCACTGACACCTCTTTCTAAAGAAGCAGTACTTTGACTGGCTTTGGGCTGTTGAAGCAGCGGCGTAGCCAGACACCCAATTTGGGTGGGCCTGGGTCCAAGATGGGTGGGCAGAAGAACTCCATTTGTCCCAGAGGTGATGTGGTCTCGCCCTCTCTCGCCTGCATGCCATATGGTCTCTCAAACCATTCCGCCCCCCCCCCCCCCTCTCCTACATACCTTTGAAATAGCAGATTTTCACCAGCAGCGAGCAGCAACTAATACACACTGCGTTATTTTGGCCCACAGCCTTCCCTCTGATGCAACTTCCTGTTTCCGCATAGGCGGGAATACATCAGAGGGAAGGCTTTGGGGCCGGTGCAAGCAGTATGTATCAGTCGCTGTTCAATGCAGGCGAAGATCTGCTATTTACAAGGTATGCAGGATGGGACCGTCGTTGGGAGTTTTTGGCTGGTGGGGCTTGGGGATCCCTGCCAGCCACATCATAGGTGTGCTGCTACTGGGCGGGCCTGAGCTCCAAGTGGGTGGGCCACGCTTGGCTACGCCACTGTGTTGAAGGTGTATTATACTAACCTCTGCATTTGCCAGTTGGCATCAGTAATTAGATACAGGATTTCAGATTTTTGCATATCAATAAAACAGCCCCCATTTAAAAAAACTAACTAGATGCTTATTATGTAAAGACCAGGAACTCCTCCATGTCAGGTTTTTGTGGTGTTTCTGTGCTGACAAAAGTGCCTGCCACAAGTGTACACATTTGAGTCCACTGAAAAACTGCCCAGAAGTAGGCCCGGTTCCTTGCTGTACCAAGCTGGTGCAGGCACTATGGCTGCAATTACTGAGTGGAGTGCAAAGTTGTTCCCAGCCCACCATCTCCTCTAATGGCTGAGGTGTAAGTGGAGATCTAGTTGGGATAGTCCTGTCTGTTGCACAAAAACACTGATCTATTATTGTTATGAAACTAGTAAAAAAAAGGCCCGTTTCTGGTTCTAATGAAACGGGCGCTAGCAAGGTTTTCCACTGAGTGTGTATGTTTGAGAGAGTGTCTGTGAGAGAGAGTGAATGTGCAAGTGGTTTGTTTGCTGGCAGCGCTGGAGTCTGACCCAGTGCTCTTTCCCTCCCCCCTGTTGCGAGTCGCCAGTGGCCCCTGTCCTGAGCCCTCATCTGCCGGCGCCCTCCCTCTTTTTCCTGTCCGTGAGTCTTTCCTTTTTTGCGGATGGGTGGGGGGGGGGGGTTTTGTGTCTGAGGGGTCTCCTTCTGGAGGTGCGTTTCTCTTGTTCCACCCTGGATTCGTCGTCGCTCCCTGGGTCCCCCCCCCTGCCGCGCAGGCTTCAGGCGATCACGTGACCCGAGGCATGCGTGAGGCCGTCGACAAACGGGATCTGAGTCCAACTCCTGCCTTCCCCGCCCCCGACGTCATCGCGTTTTGACGTGAGGGTGGAGCTACACTTCCCTGTTATGTAGTATAATAAATGCACCCTCGTTCAGATGCCCTACTGTATTTCTCGCTGTGCGTCGGGGGGGGGGGAGCGTCGGAACTGGCTGAGTGTCATAGCCCGTGACGCAAGGGCGGGGCTGACACTCATGGGATCTTGCAACTACAAATTTACATATAGAATGTTGTGTTGTGAATTATGTGATGGGGCGTGGCTGAGGGCGGGTCTATGAGTGAGAGTCAGAGTGAGTGGTCTGACAGCCTAGAAGACTACAGGGTTTCAGTGTTCCCCTGCCACACAGTGAGGTTCAGAACGTTGGAGGTGAGAATTATTTATATAGATTACCTATGTTTCAATGTATAAACACCTAAGACTAGACACCCTAATTACATAATGGCAGAAAAACACTAATTTGACCCGTCCACACTGCTGATGTATCCCTCTGTAGTATGACGTTCATAGGATCCAGGGTAGGTTTTTGTTATCTTCCTCTCTAGTTCTGTATAGCTGGGTAATATTTTATTTATTTTTATTTTGTTACATTGTATCCACATTTTCCCACCTATTTGCAGGCTCAATGTGGCTTACATAGTACCGGAAAGGCGTGCGCCAATTCCGGTATAAACAGTTACACAGTGATGTTGTGGTAGAATAAGGTTCATGTGGAAGAAATATGCGATTTGCCCTTAGTTCACGCTCAGCACCAGTATCCTCCCCCCTCAAAGCACGGTGGTATGAAAGGCCACAGACACCAGTCCATCTCCAGAGCCCTTTGACCTTCTGGATGACACCTGGTTAACCAACAGCCTTTGTGGGCTGTTACTGCTTATCCTTGGTTCTTGTTACTACTTTGACAGGGCTGACACCAAGTTAAAAAGACTTGCTGAGCTGACATAAGTACATAAGTAGTGCCATACTGGGAAAGACCAAAGGTCCATCTAGCCCAGCATCCTGTCACCGACAGTGGCCAATCCAGGTCAAGGGCACCTGGCACGCTCCCTAAACGTAAAAAACATTCCAGACAAGTTATACCTAAAATGCGGAATTTTTCCAGTCCATTTAATAGCGGTCTATGGACTTGTCCTTTAGGAATCTATCTAACCCCTTTTTAAACTCCGTCAAGCTAACCGCCCGTACCACGTTCTCCGGCAACGAATTCCAGAGTCTAATTACACGTTGGGTGAAGAAAAATTTTCTCTGATTCGTTTTAAATTTACCACACTGTAGCTTAACTCATGCCCTCTAGTCCTAGTATTTTTGGATAGCGTGAACAGTCGCTTCACATCCACCCTGATCCATTCCACTCATTATTTTATACACTTCTATCATATCTCCCCTCAGCCGTCTCTTCTCCAAGCTGAAAGCCCTAGCCTTCTCAGCCTCTCTTCATAGGAAAGTCATCCCATCCCCACTATCATTTTCGTCGCCCCTTCGCTGTACCTTTCCAATTCTACTATATCTTTTTTGAGATACGGAGACCAGTACTGAACACAATACTCCAGGTGCGGTCGCACATGGAGCGATACAACGGCATTATAACATCCGCACACCTGGACTCCATACCCTTCCTAATAACACCCAACATTCTATTCGCTTCCTAGCCGCAGCAGCACCACTGAGCAGAACGGTTTCAGCGTATCATCGACGACGACACCCAGATCCCTTTCTTGATCCGTAACTCCTAACGTGGAACCTTGCAGACGTAGCTATAATTCGGGGTTCCTATTACCCACATGCATCACTTTGCACTTGTCAACATTGAACTTCATCTGCCACTTGCCCGCCCATTCTCCCAGTCTCGCAAGGTCCTCCTGTAATCGTTCACATTCCTCCTGCAACTTGACGACCCTGAATAATTTTGTGTCATCGGCGAATTTAATTACCTCACTAGTTATTCCCATCTCTAGGTCATTTATAAATACATTAAAAAGCAACGGACCAGCACAGACCTGCGGGACCCCACTAAACTACCTCCTCCACTGAGAATACTGGCCATGCAATCCTACTCTCTGCTTCCTATCTTTCAACCAGGGGCATTGCTGTGCACAGCCAGGCAGAAGCATCCACTCTACTTTTCTGCAGACCAGATCAGCTGGGGGTGGAGATGCCAAGGCAGCAGCAGCATTCATGACCCTTAGAGGAAGGATGTCAAGTTGGCAATGAGGGTGACAACTAGTGGACAGATTGAGGTGGTGATACAGGAGTGCTGGACATGGCGCAAACTTCAGGAGAGCATGCTGCATTGAACAGCGTGGGGGTCTCACAGGGATGGTGGGAGGATTCCCTGTGTAGTTGAAACCGTGCCACCATGACCCCCCCCCCAAAAAAAAAAAAAAAAAAAGCTTTTTCATTCTTCTGTTTTCAACTTGAAGTTCTGTTCTGTCTCTGTTCTGTGAAATCTCTTTGTCTCTTCAGGCCCTTGAGTAAACCTCTTGAGTCTTTCAAGAGCAATGTGTAATCCAACTCACAGGCCCCTTCCATATCTTATCAAGTTTTGTGATTTAAGCATAGACAATATAGGCTTCTGCCTGGGTACCAATTCCCAAGCCAAACAGGGGCCTCCTCCACCCTTCTGTAGTGCCATATTGCTGTGGCCGCCTCCTGGTTCTGCAGATTTAGATCTCTAATAGCCTGGGACCCTCTGCTGTCTGCTCTTTTCTATGGCTACCAAAATCTTGAATCTGGCCCCGAACAGACACGGCCACTAAAATGCACGAGGTAGTTGTCTACAAATTCTGGCCTGCCCCTCATCACTGAGATTTGCACTTTTTAACCTTGATTGCCCCAGCCTTGGCTGGTAACTGCTTCTCGGGCAGGCTCCCACCCACCTTCTTGAGGATTTTCACCGGACAACCGATGCCGAAGCATTTCCAACTCAGGTGAGCTGTTGAACAGGTTTCCAGCAGGTAGAGTCAGGTAGGGAGCGAAGAAAGGGCTTTTACTGTGGCCTTTAAAATTTCATTTTTTTTCCCCTCCAGTGGGCCAGAGGGTGGTTCCTGCTCTCTGTTTTGTATATATGGTACCAGTGCTACAATCGTAGGCAGGAAGCAAATTGCTGATGACTATCACTTAAAACGGTAGATGTGAAGAGATGATGTTCTGTTCTTATGCCAAGTAAAGCTGATAATGAACAAGTCAAGTCTCCGGTCTGGGATGGTCTGGTAACACCAGTAATCCCCAGTTTGTGCCACTTTGCTGCTAATCTTTCTCATTCCAGGAGACTTTGTCCCACCTGTCTATAAAAATTAGACTCCCTCTTTTCCTCTCCTTAAGTTGAGCTATGCCTCTGTTTTAGCAAGATGTAAAGACAACAGTTCAGAATGGGGCCTGGGGCTGTACAGGAAGAAAAGCATTTTAAAGAGGTACTTAGTTCATTTTCAAAAGAGAAAAAGGTCCAAAAAGTGGCAGAAATCTGCATTTGGATTTTTTTTCCTCCCAAAATGTCCAAATAGTATTTTCAAAACCAGTTTTTAGATGTTTTTCTATGAAATCCATCAGATGTGTGTTCAAATCACAAGGGGGGTGTTAGGGTAGGATCTGGGTGTTCCTAACACTTAGATGTTTTTTTCAGCCATAATAGAACAAAACAAAACCGTCCAGGACTAAGACGTTTTGAGCTAGACCTGTTTTTTTAATGAATAAGCCACAAACTGGTGCCCCAGATGACCACTGGAGGGAATCAGGATGACTTCTTACTCCCCCAGTGGTCACTAACCTCCCCCCACCTAAAAAAAGAAAATCTGATTAAAAACATTACTTGCCAGCCTCGGATGTTATATTCGGGTCCATTAGAACAGCATGCAGGTCCCTGGTGTAGTCTGTTAGTGGGGGTGCAGTGCACTGCAGACAGGTAGACCCCCTACTGTTAAACGTTTGGAGGAAACTGTGAGCTCTCCAAAACTCACCAGAAACCCACTGTACCCAATATAGGTCCCCCCTTCACCCATAAGGGCTATGGTAGTGGTGTACAGTTGGGGGTAGTGGGTTTTGTGGGACTTAGCAAACAAGACAAGGGAATAATGGTGAGATGTGTACCCGAGCATTTTATGAAGTCCATTTGCAGTGCCCCCTATTGCTTTCCTGGGATGTCTGGGGGAGCAGTACTAAAACTAAAATGGCTTGATTTTGTGCGTTTTGCACTTGCACATTTTTTTCCCAAAAATGGACCAAAAAACAAAATGTCCAAATCACAAAACCTTGTTCAAAACAATATTTTCGGGGGGGGGGGGGGGGGGGGGAGAGAGATTTTTTTTTTGAAAATGACCTTCTTTCCTATTTAGATTTTGGACATTTGTCCAAAATCAGACTGACGTCATATCGAAAATTCCCTTCTGTGTGCCTTAATACAATAGGCTCCCAGAACCAGCCCTAAGCGTGCACAAGTACTCTCGCACGTATTTGCACTTACTCTGAAAGTCCTGAAAACCCTGTGTGTGTACTCTGCACTTGTACCCATGTATTTAAAAAAAATATGTACACACAACTCCCAGCTCCACCTCTCCTGTGCCCAAACGTCATCCCCAGGAGCACTTTCCATGTAGCTGCACATGTTCCACGTGCATATCTGTGTAAAAGGTTTGTGGGCACATGGTTTATAAAAAGCCCTTTTCTCTGTGTAAAACAGACTTTATATGCAGAAAAAAGATTATACAAATATCCCTACCAGGCCAGCTTTTGAGGATTGAACTTAAACACAGCCACTTGTGCGTTTGAAAGTTGTTCTTTTCTGCTCTGTCCCCCAAAACATTTGTAGTCACATCTCCTTTCCTGTTGCAGAGTGGGCAGGAAGAGCCCCCACTCCCCCGACACAGCGGCAATAGAAACCTCAATGGGGCAAGAAAGTCTCTGTAGTGTTTCAAAGTGAAACGTAAAGGGTCTGAAATTCAGGTGGTTCTGATCCATGTTTTGCTGACCACTGTTGGCATTAAACCCAAAAATTCAATGTTGGGCCATGTCCGAGTTTTGGCATTGAATCCTATGGGTTACCACGTAAAGATAGGACTGACTTTTATGTGGTCCAATTTATGGGATTAACCTGGCCGTTTAAGAGCTGAATCTTAGAATGCCCCCAAAATAGTCAATTTTCAGTTTGACACTACTAGCCTGTTAAGTGCCACTGATAGTGGATGCTTGGAATGCCCTCCCACGGGAAGTGGTGGAGATGAAAACGGTAACGGAATTCAAACATGCGTGGGATATGCATAAAGGAATCCTGTGCAGAAGGAATGGATCCTCAGGAGCTTAGTCGAGATTGGATAACAGAGCTGGTAGTGGGAGGTGGGGCTGGTGGTTGGGAGGCAGGGATAGTGGACACAGACTTATACGGTCTGTGCCAGAGCCGGTGATGGGAGGTGGGGCTGGTGGTTGGGAGGCGGGGATAGTGGACGGCAGACTTGTACAGTCTGTGCCCTGAATAAGGCAAGTACAAATCAAGGTAAGGTATACACATATGTTTGTCTTGTTGGGCAGACTGGATGGACCGTGCATCTACTATGTTACTATCCCCAAACAGATTATTTAACCAGCCAGGAGCCATTTCTGCCCTGTAAAATTGCTTTCAATATTAATCCAAAGAAAATATGTGAAGGAACTATTTTTTTATCAGGGGGTGAGGGAAGCTATTTTAGGAAGGGGAGGCGGGTCTCTGCTTTGGGGTCTTGCTGTTGTAGACTAAGGTGCGGTGCTGCCCATGTGAGCTACACGACGCTTGAGAAGCTTGAAAATCCGAAAAGTTGTGTGTGAAATACTTTACTGCCCCCTGCTGAGCTCATGCTTTTCTTAGAAAAATATGTAACTTTACAGGGTTAATGACGCTGGATATCTACTACCTTATCAGGAACTGCTGTAATCCAGGGGTTCCCAACCCAGTCATTGGGATACACCCAATCCAGTCTGAGTTTTTAGGATATCCCCATTACATATGCATATTCATATCCTATATAATTCTCACCTCCAACATTCTGAGGCTGCCTGGAACAGCCAGAGCTGCTCAGGAAAGTGGAGTAGATAAGTGATGTCATTCCTGAAGTGCCACTGATTGGCTGCAATGAAGGACTTTCAAAAGACAGGAGTGGAAGTGAACAAAGCAAGTCTATGGTAAGCAAGGAAGCCCATTGGTTAATCTCTGATTCCACTCCCCAAAGCAGCCGTCATTCCTATACAAAAAAAAAAGGAAACCTAGGAGCTGCTTCTCATTGCCGTTTTTACAGCTGTTTCCACTGGACAAAAGGAGGGGAAGACACACAGACCCTGGAGGGGGGGGGGGGCCCTGCAAGGGAAAATGGGAGGAGGGGGGACCCTGCAACGGAGAAGGGAGGGGGGAGGGACACCCTGCAAATGAGAGATAGGGGGGGGGGGGGGGTGAAGACCCTGGAACTGGGAGAGAGGGGGGACCCTGGCACATACTCTCATTCTCACACACACGCTCGCACCCAGTCTAACTCTTTCTCTGTCACACACACACTCTCTCTCTCAAACATACACACTCCGAGGAAAACCTTGCTAGCGCCCGTTTCCTTTAAAACAGAAACGGGCCTTTTTTACTAGTAACATATAACTCAATACACACATACCGACAAACTCTCAGTATCTCCCCTCTACCTCCACTGGGGCGTATCAATCAAATGCTAATACTGGCACACCATCTACTAATACACATATTAAAACTACACAATAATATTGAAAAACAGCTTTGTATATTGGGATGCACAGTTTTAAAAAAAACTGTCCTCAAAACCTCTCAGATTATGTCCAAAATTGATGATACTCCTCTATATTAATGTTCGACTAGGGACTGCAGCTCCTTAGATTGTAAGCTCCTTGAGCGGGACTGGCCTTTTATGTTAAATTGTACAGCGCTGCATAACCCTAGTAGCGCTCTAGAAATGTTAAGTAGTAGTAGTAGACTGCAGCAGCTCTGCTATAATTTCCTCCATTGTAGTTGTGATAGTCTTCCAACGCTGAAATATTGTTCCTTCTCCAGACAATTTTGACAGTCTGCAAAATCCAGTCATAAACTTGCCGTTGTTAGTCAAAAACAAGACTCCTTCAGTTATGTTTACAGTTCTCCTTAATGGTCAAAGAGCTAGAAAGTCAGTATATCTATTTTATTTTCTTACATTTGTACCCTGCGCTTTCCCACTCATAGCAGGCTCAATGCGGCTTACATATTATATACAGGTACTTAATTGTACCTGGGGCAATGGAGGGTTAAGTGACTTGCCCAGAGTCACAGGAGCTGCCTGTGCCTGTAGTGGGAATCGAACCCAGGTCCCCAGGACCAAAGTCCACCACCTAACCACTAGGCCATTCCTCCACTCACTACTATATAAAACTCACCCTCAACGTTCTGAGGACACTGACGTCAGTGAAGCCAAGCCCTGACTTCCTTCAAGAAGGTTCGTGTGGTGAAGCCACCAAAATCGCTCTAGGCCCGCCCTCGAGGGCGGAGCAATGGCAGAACAACAAACGGGTTGGCAGGGGGTGGGGGGGTGGGAAATCGCTCCAGGCCCCGCCCTCACGTCAAACAGCATGACGTTGGGGGCAAAGCAATGGCAGAACCAACGAAGGGGTTGGCCAGAGAGGGGGTGTTGGCGACGAAAACCTTGCTAGCGCCCATTTCATTTGCTCTGAAACGGGCCTCTGTTACTAGTTTCATATATTACACCAATTCTCTAGATCTCAACACGTGCCGTGTTTCGTTTTGTCTTCAACAGAGACCGTACTTCAAATACCAAGCAACAGCTTCAAAAATCAGTTGGAACGTCACTCGCTGTTCAGGCTAGCTGAGCTCCAACTGATTTTTGAAGCTGTTGCTTTGTATCTGAAGTACAGTCTCCTGATGAAGAGAAAACAAAACACGGCCAGTTGAGACCTGGAGAAGTGGTGTAATTTATGACATATACTGATTTTCTATATCCTTGACTGTTGTGAATACATGAGCAGAGGAGAACTGTAAACTTAATTGAAGGAGATCTTGTTTTTGACTGACAGTGGTGACTTTACGATTGGAGTTTGTGGACTATTTTTCGGGTTCCTCTTTCCCACATGATCACTTTGCACTTGGCTCATGTTAAACGTCATTTGCCATTGGATGCCCAGTCTCGTAAGGTCCTCTTGTAATTTTCACAATCCTCTCGCAATTTAACAACTTGAATAACTTTGTGTCAGCAAACTTAATTACCTCACTAGTTACTCCCATCTCTAGGTCACATATAAATATGTTAAAAAGCAGCGGTCCAAGCACAGTTACCCTTCTCCATTGAGAATATTGAGCATTTAACCCTACTCGTTTCTATCTTTTAACCAGTTTTAATCCTCTTATCTCATGACTCTCTAATCCCCTGCATGACCCTGCTGTTACTTGAACCTCTGGGCATGCACCCCATGCCACTCTTTAAAAAACACCCATAATGCAGCAGACCAAAGATAACCTTAAAACACTGGCAGAAACTGATTTCAGTCCTGTATTTTTGTTGATACTATTACTATTTGAGTTACAGAATAAATCCTGCCTGTCAGGTTTACGTTTCTCCCTGTAGGTCTTGTCACAGACATAAAGGCGGTTAATGATCATTTTGCCAGACAGGAAGGAAATTACTTCTGTGGGGTAATTTTCCTTCACCTTGGACAAAGCGAATGCTACATACCTGTAGAAGGTATTCTCCGAGGACAGCAGGCTGATTGTTCTCATGATGGGTGACGTCCACGGCAGCCCCTCCAATCGGAATCTTCACTAGCAAAGGCCTTTGCTAGCCCCCGCGCGCTGATGCGCACCGCGCATGCGGGCCGTCTTCCCGCCCGAAACCGGCTCGTGCCGGCCAGTCTCATATGTAGCAAGACAAAGACAAGGAAGACAGAACTCCAAAGGGGAGGCGGGCGGATATGTGAGAACAATCAGCCTGCTGTCCTCGAAAATACCTTCTACAGGTATGTAGCATTCACTTTCTCCGAGGACAAGCAGGCTGCTTGTTCTCACTAATGGGGTATCCCTAGCCCCCAGGCTCACTCAAAAAACAACCATGGTCAATTGGGCCTCGCAACGGCGAGGACATAACTAAGATTGACCTAAAAAATTTACCAACTAACTGAGACTGCAGCCTGGAACAGAACAAACAGGGCCCTCGGGGGGTGGAGTTGGATCCTAAAGCCCAACAGGTTCTGAAGAACTGACTGCCCGAAACCGACTGTCGCGTCGGGTATCCTGCTGCAGGCAGTAATGATGAGTGAATGTGTGGACAGATGACCACGTTGCAGCTTTGCAAATTTCTTCAATGGAGGCTGACTTCAAGTGGGCTACCGACGCAGCCATGGCTCTAACATTATGAGCCGTGACATGACCCTCAAGAGCCAGCCCCGCCTGGGCGTAAGTGAAGGAAATGCAATCTGCTAGCCAATTGGATATGGTGCGTTTCCCCACAGCCACTCCCCTCCTATTGGGATCAAAAGAAACAAACAATTGGGGGACTGTCTGTTGGGCTGTGTCCGCTCCAGGTAGAAGGCCAATGCTCTCTTGCAGTCCAATGTGTGCAGCTGACGTTCAGCAGGGCAGGAATGAGGACAGGGAAAGAATGTTGGCAAGACAATTGACTGGTTCAGATGGAACTCCGACACGACCTTTGGCAAGAACTTAGGGTGAGTGCGGAGGACTACTCTGTTATGATGAAATTTGGTGTAAGGGCCTGGGCTACCAGGGCCTGAAGCTCACTGACTCTACGAGCTGAAGTAACTGCCACCAAGAAAATGACCTTCCAGGTCAAGTACTTCAGATGGCAGGAATCCAGTGGCTCAAAAGGAGGTTTCATCAGCAGGGTGAGAACGACATTGAGATCCCATGACACTGTAGGAGGCTTGACAGGGGGCTTTGACAAAAGCAAACCTCTCAAACCTCTCATGAAGCGAACAACTAAAGGCTGTCCTGAGATCGGCTTACCTTCCACACGGTAAGGTATGCACTGATTGCACTAAGGTGAACCCTTACAGAGTTGGTCTTGAGACCGGACTCGGACAAGTGCAGAAGGTATTCAAGCAGGGTCTGTGTAGGACAAGAGCGAGGATCTAGGGCCTTGCTGTCACACCAGACGGCAAACCTCCTCCATAGAAAGAAGTAACTCCTCTTAGTGGAATCTTTCCTGGAAGCAAGCAAGATACGGGAGACACCCTCTGACAGACCCAAAGAGGCAAAGTCTACGCTCTCAACATCCAGGCCGTGAGAGCCAGGGACCGGAGGTTGGGATGCAGAAGCGCCCTTTCGTCCTGCGTAATGAGGGTCGGAAAACACTCCAATCTCCACGGTTCTTCGGAGGACAACTCCAGAAGAAGAGGGAACCAGATCTGACGCGGCCAAAAAGGAGCAATCAGAATCATGGTGCCTCGGTCTTGCTTGAGTTTCAAAAGTCTTCCCCACCAGAGGTATGGGAGGATAAGCATACAGCAGACCCTCCCCCCAGTCCAGGAGGAAGGCATCCGATGCCAGTCTGCCGTGGGCCTGAAGCCTGGAACAGAACTGAGGGACTTTGTGGTTGGCTCGAGATGCGAAGAGATCCACCAAGGGGGTGCCCCACACCTGGAAGATCTGTCGCACTACACGGAATTGAGCGACCACTCGTGAGGTTGCATAATCCTGCTCAACCTGTCGGCCAGACTGTTGTTACGCCTGCCAGATATGTGGCTTGGAGCACCATGCCGTGACGGCGAGCCCAGAGCCACATGCTGACGGCTTCCTGACACAGGGGGCGAGATCCGGTGCCCCCCTGCTTGTGACGTAATACATGGCAACCTGGTTGTCTGTCTGAATTTGGATAATTTGGTGGGACAGCCGATCTCTGAAAGCCTTCAGAGCGTTCCAGATCGCTCGTAACTCCAGGAGATTGATCTGCAGATCGCGTTCCTGGAGGGACCATTTTCCTTGGGTGTGAAGCCCATCGACATGAGCTCCCCACCCAGGAGAGACGCATCCGTGGTCAGCACTTTTTGTGGCTGAGGAATTGAAAGGGACGTCCCAGAGTCAAATTGGACCAAATCGTCCACCAATACAGAGAATTGAGAAAACTCGTGGACAGGTGGATCACGTCTTCTAGATCCCCAGCAGCCTGAAACCACTGGGAAGCTAGGGTCCATTGAGCAGATCGCATGAAGGGGGCCATGGGAGTCACATGAACTGTGGAGGCCATGTGGCCTAGCAATCTCAACATCTGCCGAGCTGTGATCTGCTGGGACGCTCGCACCCGCGAGACGAGGGACAACAAGTTGGTGGCTCGTCTCTGGGAGATAGGCGTGAGCCGTCCGAGAATCCAGCAGAGCTCCTATGAATTCGAGTCTCTGAACTGGGAGAAGATGGGACTTTGGGTAATTTATCACAAACCCCAGTAGCTCCAGAAGGCGAATAGTCATCTGCATGGACTGCAGGGCTCCTGCCTCGGATGTGTCTTTACCAGCCAATCGTCGAGATATGGGAACACGTGCACCCCCAGCCTGCGAAGTGCCGCTGCTACTACAGCCAAGCACTTTGTGAACACCTGGGCGCAGAGGCGAGCCCAAAGGGTAGCACACAGTACTGGAAGTGACGTGTGCCCAGCTGAAATCGCAGATACTGTCTGTGAGCTGGCAGTATCGGGAGTGTGTGTAGGCATCCTTCAAGTCCAGAGAGCATAGCCAATCGTTTTCCTGAATCATGGGAAGGAGGGTGCCCAGGGAAAGCATCCTGAACTTTTCTTTGACCAGATATTTGTCAGGGCCCTTAGGTCTAGGATGGGACCGCCCCCCTGTTTTCTTTTCCACAAGGAAGTACCTGGAATAGAATCCCAGCCCTTCTTGCCCGGATGGCACGGGCTCGACCGCATTGGCGCTGAGAAGGGCGGAGAGTTCCTCTGCAAGTACCTGCTTGTGCTGGAAGCTGTAAGACTGAGCTCCCGGTGGACAATTTGGAGGTTTGAGTCCAAATTGAGGGTGTATTCCTGCCGGACTATTTGGAGAACCCACTGATCGGAGGTTACGAGAGGCCACCTTTGGTGAAAAGCTTTAACCTCCCCCGACTGGCAGGTCGCCCGGCACTGATACTTGGATGTCGGCTATGCTCTGCTGGAGCCAGTCAAAAGCTCGTCCCTTGCTTTTGCTGGGGAGCCGATGGGCCTTGCTGAGGCGCACGCTGCTGACGAGAGCAAGCGCGCTGGGGCTTAGCCTGGGCCACAGGCGTCGAGAAGGAGGATTGTACCTACGCTTGCCAGAAGAGTAGGGAACAGTCTTCCTTCCCCCGAAAAATCGTCTACCTGTAGAGGTAGAAGCTGAAGGCTGCCGGCGGGGAGAACTTGTCGAATGCGGTGTCCCGCTGGTGGAGCTGCTCTACCACCTGCTCGACTTTCTCTCCAAAAATATTATCCGCACGGCAAGGCGATCCGCAATCCGCTGCTGGATTCTATTCTCCAGGTCGGAGGCACGCAGCCATGAGAGTCTGCGCATCACCACACCTTGAGCAGCGGCCCTGGACGCAACATCAAAGGTGTCATACACCCCTCTGGCCAGGAATTTTCTGCACGCCTTCAGCTGCCTGACCACCTCCTGAAAAGGCTTGGCTTGCTCAGGGGGGAGCGCATCAACCAAGCCCGCCAACTGCCGCACATTGTTCCGCATGTGTATGCTCGTGTAGAGCTGGTAGGACTGAATTTTGGCCACGAGCATAGAGGAATGGTAGGCCTTCCTCCCAAAGGAGTCCAAGGTTCTAGAGTCCTTGCCCGGGGGCGCCGAAGCATGCTCTCTAGAACTCTTAGCCTTCTTTAGGGCCAGATCCACAACTCCAGAGTCATGAGGCAACTGAGTGCGCATCAGCTCTGGGTCCCATGGATCCGGTACTGGGACTCGATCTTCTTGGGAATGTGGGGATTAGTTAGAGGCTTGGTCCAGTTCGCCAGCAATGTCTTTTTTAGGACATGGTGCACGGGTACAGTGGACGTTCCTTAGGTGGAGAAGGATAGTCCAGGAGCTCAAACATTTCAGCCCTGGGCTCGTCCTCCACAACCACGGGAAGGGGATGGCCGTAGACATCTCCCGGACAAAGGAAGCAAAAGACAGACTCTCGGGAGGAGAAAGCTGTCTCTCAGGAGAGGGAGTGGGATCGGAAGGAAGACCCTCAGACTCCTCATCAGAGAAATATCTGGGGTCTTCTTCCTCTTCCCACGAGGCCTCACCCTCGGTGTCAGACACAAGTTCACGGACCTGTGTCTGCAACCGTGCCCGACTCGACTCTGTGGAGCCACGTCCACGATGGGGGCGTCGAGAGGTAGACTCCCTGCCCGCATCGGTGAAGCTCCCTCCGCCGACGTAGACGGGGAGCCCCTGGGAGGCGACGGCAGCCGGTACCGCACGCGGCACCGACACCGGAGACCTCACCTCGGGCGATGGACCAGCCGGCGCCACGCTCGACGGTACCGGTGGCGCAAGCACACCGGTACCGGAGGGTAGGGCGCAGCAGCTCTCCCAGAATCTCTGGGAGAACGGCCCGGAGGCTCTCGTTTAGAGCGGCTGCAGAGAAAGGCATGGAGGTCGATGCAGGCGTCGACGTCAGAACCTGTTCCGGGCGTGGAGGCTGTTCCGGGCTGTCCGAGGGAGCGCATCGACACCCTGGACAGAGGGTGAGCGGTCCTCCGGTGCCGATGCCTACTGGGTGCCGACTCCTCGGCGACCCAGAGCTCTCGGTGCCGACACGGGAAGGAGACCGATGACGATGCTTCTTCGACTTCTTGGAACGAAGCATGTCACCGGAGCTTCCCGGCACCGACGAGGAGGACGTAGAATCCAGCCGTCGCTTCCTCGGGGCCGAGGCCGAAGGAGGTCGGTCTCGGGGGGGCTGTACCGTAGGAGCCCTCAGGGTAGGGGGAGACCCACCCGAAGGCTCACCGCCACCAGCAGGGGAATGGACAGCCCTCACCTGCACTCCAGACGAAGCACCACCGTCCGACGACATCAGCAGACGAGGTCCCGGTACCACCGACGTCGATGCAGCTGTCCGATGTCTCAGCGCGATGCACTCGATGCACTGGCGGCCGAGGATGAAGTTCTGGACGCTGAAGACGTCGATGCACTCGATACCCCCGGTGCCGATGCCGACGAAGAGCCCGAGAACAAAACGTTCCACTGGGCCAATCTCGCTTCCTGAGTCCGCTTTTGCAAAAGGGAACACAGACTACAGGCCTGGGGTGGTGCCCAGCCCCCAAGCACTGAAGACACGACGCGTGCCTGTCAGTGAGCGAGATGACCCGGGCGCACTGGGTGCACTTCTTGAAGCCGCTGGGAGACTTCGATGTCATGGGCGGAAAAATCACGCCGGCGAGATCAAAAGTCGAAATGGCGGAAAAGGCACCCGAAAATCAAGGGGAAGAAACTTCGACCCGAGGCCTAAAAGCGGCCTACCCCGACGACGAAAGAAACTTACGGGGCGAAAAAGCTGGAAATAGCGGGGGAAAAAGAGACCGAAGAGTCTCTTTCCACACAGAATGTTTTTTTTTTTTTTTTTAAACAACACGAAGAACGAGCGCGAGGTCGACTTTGCGGGGCACGACACGGCGAAAACACGACAACCGTACGAGCGCGGACAAAAGAAGACTGGCCGGCACGACGGCCGCGCATGCGCGGTGCGCATCAGCGCGGGGGCTAGCAAAGGCCTTTGCTAGTGAAGATTCCGATTGGAGGGGCTGCCGTGGACGTCACCCATCAGTGAGAACAAGCAGCCTGCTTGTCCTCGGAGAAAATTCTTTAACATTACCATCCATTCTCTTCTAGACTGAATGTGGTGGTGGGTTTTGTTTTTAAACATGGGTTTAGGGGGTGGGCCTGCTGCCAGCCATTATGAAATCGATCTAAATTAATTATATGGCAGGATATTAAATCTAAAGTTATAGGTGGCAACCTTGGTTCCATAGTTCAAGAATTATCCACCATTTGAATGGGTGCCAGTGCATTGCTAAGGCCTTTCCAGCTGCTATCTTTGGTTTTCTGCAGAGGATGAGGAGGACGATCTCCACAACTACTGTCAAGTCCTCAATTTTTAACTAAGAGGCTGAGTTCCCAGGCTTGGTTATAGGCTACAGCAGGTGTTCTAACCCAGTCCTGGGAACACAGCTAGCCAGTCACATTTTGGGATACCCACCATGACACACTGCATGAGATTGCATGCACTGCTTCCATTATCTTATGCATGTTCATGATGGGTATCCTGAAAACCTGGTGTGCCTGAGCTGTGCCGAGGACTGGGATGACAGGCTTGAGGTACTGCATGCAAATATGTTTCCTACTTAGGAAATTAAATCAACCAAGACTGACACTAGGGTGAATCAGTCAGAAAAGGAAGGGGGAGGAAGGACTGTCCTCACCCTATGATTTCAGGTATTTTGCCTTCCTTTCCTCTATCATCACTTCTGCAAGATTAGATCGGTGGATAATGGTATATGTTTCTCCTCCCAGACATGCTTTCTCACTCATTAGGTGTGTGTCATACTCATTTGACGCCTACACTCTCTCACCCCTTCCGCTAGTGTAGCTAGGACTGAATGGGTGCTGGGTGTAAAAACTGAAATGGGCCCCCTATAACACATCTCTCCCTTTTTAAAAAAAAGAGAGACCTATCATACCATATTTGCTCCCCCCCCCAAAAAAATAGGACACATGACCCGCTGAACCACCCCCTGCCCCTTTCACACCCGCCCCACACACCCCATAGGGTGTCCTGTCCTCACCTTACTTACTGCCCTGGTAGTCTAATGACCTCTTTGGGGCAGGAAAAAGCCCCTCTTTCCTGCCCGTAGCTGCTGCAGACTGTCTTGCTGCCTCCCGTATCAGCGCCGATTCAAAATGGCTGCCGAGAGTGACCTTGCAAGACTTCTGCAGAAGTCTCGCGAGGCTGCCACTGAGCTCTCAGCAGTCATTTTGAATTTGCACCGGGGCCGGAGGCAACAAGACGTCTGCTGCGGCTCCAAGCAGGAAAGAAGGGGCTCTTCCTGCCCCAAAGAGGTCACTAGACCACCAGGCCAGTTCAGTAAGGTGAGGGGATAGAACACACTAGGCCTGCCCGTTTGTCCGCAAATCCGGACAAACGGGCAGGCTGGCAAAAACCCACCTGGTTGCCTGGCTGTGTCCTCAAAAAGAGGACATGTCCAGGTAAAACCAGACTTATGGTAACCCTAATCATAGTTGCCGCGCCCCCTCCACCGGCCTGAGCACTCTCTTCGGTATTGAACTTACATTGCCGACACACAGCAGGCAGATCAGCTGAGCTCCCATCGGCCTTCCTTCCCTGCCTGTGTCCCGCCAACGTTACGTCACGAGGGCGGGACACAGGCAGAGAAGGAAGGCCGATGGGAGCTCTGCTGACGCTGCGTTTCAGCGACGTAAGTTCAATAGCGAAGAGAGGGCCCGGCCAGGTGGAGGGGTGGCAGCGACGGCGACTCCGGGGGGGGGGGGGGGGGACCAGTAGCGGTGACCTCGGGGGGGGGGGCCTTGGAAAAACCCCATACTAGCCCATTTTAATGGGCTCAACGGCTAGTACATCAATAAACAAAAAAATTTCCTTAATCTAGGAGTAGAAGGTTTACAGGAATATACAATCGAGTACTGTGCAGAAGGAATGGATCCTCAGAAGCTTAGCTGAAATTGGGTGGCGGAGCAGGTGGGGGGAAGAGGGGTTGGTGGTTGGGAGGTGAGGATAGTGAGGGCAGACTTATAAGGTCCGTGCCAGAGCCGGTGATGGGAGGCGGGACTGGTGGTTGGGAGACGGGGAATCCTGCTGGGCAGATTATACGGTCTCCCTGAAAAGACAGGTACAAATCAAGGTAAGGTATACACAAAAGTAGCACATATGAGTTATCTTGTTGGGCAGACTGGATGGACCATGCGGGTCTTTTCTGCCATCATCTACTTTGTTACTATGTTAGTGCATGCCAATCTCTATGCAATCTGATGTTAATCCAACTTATTCTTTACTAGTTATAAATTCCAGTAATTTCCCAGGAGTGAAAAAATATAATTAGTGGCATTCAAGGAAATAATACACCTACAGGGAAATTTAAGGAGAAAAAGCCCTCCTAAACCAAGAATCTTTTCTCCGCTTTTGAGTGTCACGTGAAAAATCTGGAAACATCTGAATTTTTGACCTGGAAAAAAACTCTTAATATATTATTTCGATCGTGTTCTAAGGCAAACGTTACTAACATTGTAGTCCTTTCAGATATAACTTCCATAGAGTTTTCAAGAAATCTGTAAGATTTAAATCTGGTTGTGGAGGATCAGATTTTCCCTTAGTTCCAGTAATATATAAAACCCTTGTAATTGGTGGAAACGCTTCAGGTGGTATACCCAGCACTTCTTGAAATACTTTTTAGCATTTCCAGTGCTGGGATAATTGGAGACTTAGGAAATTTAATAAACGTAAGCAGTTCCTCCTGGCCTGATTTCCAGTATTCAATTTTACGTTTTTGGTAGTTACTATCTTTAATTAACACAACAATCGAGTCTTTTACTGATTTTACCTCTTGTTCTAAAGCTTCAATCTTAGAAGTCTGCTCTTCGATCTTCACAACATTCTGAGCTTGAATCTGTTTTATTTCAGTCACCTCTCCTCGAAGGGAGCTTGAAATCTGTTGAGGTATTTATGCCCAGTCCAAAGTACTTCCATTGTTATTACAGCCGGTTTAACTTTACCACCATTCCCTCCGGAAAGACTGATCTGTGTTATTGTAGGTAAATCAGGGGACGACACCTGATTATCTGCAAACGCTGTTCCCACAGGAGTCGAGATGGCTGCAGGCCCTCCACAGGCAGCTGCCGATTTTCCCCTCACATCGGAGGTTTCAGTCAGCTGTAGCTCTGTTACCACCAGTCCTGTTCTGGTCTCGGAGGTGCGTAAACGAGGGAGGAGAAAGAGACACTCCCTCTGCACTATGGTCCCGTTCCCCTCGTATTTTCCTGTCCTCGCGGCGTCTGTAGTCCGAGTTCATCTAGCTTTGTTTGGCGCAGGGGGGGGGACATTCACCCCACGTGGAGGTAAGTGTGCAGGTTTTCCCTTCCTCTTCCCCATTTCTGGGTGGAGGAATTACCCGTTTCGCCAAAGTTTTCGCAAAGAGAAGCTGGAGCTAAAACACGCACTTCTAGTCCAGATGCCATCTTGGATCCTCTTAATTTGCATTTTTAAGAGACTTTATGTGAGCAGAGCCTAAGAACAGTATACCCTCTTGTTAGGGTTACCATATTTTGTCCCCCAAAAAGGACACATGCCCTGCCCCCACCACACACCTGCCCCACCCCTTTCACCCTTGTTCCACCCCCTGTCACACACCCCCATCACCCCCTCCCCTTACTTACTACTGCCCTGGTGGTCTAGTGACCTTTCGGGGCAGGAAAAGAGCCCCCTCTTTCCTGCCCGGAGTGCTGCCCTGCATGCATCTTTCCTGTTGCTGATCTTGGCGCCGATTTAAAATGGCCACTGAGAGTTGAAGTCTCGTGAGGTCACTTCAGCTCTCGGTGGCCATTTTGAATCAGTGCTGAGGTCAGCAACAGGAAGCATGAATGCAGGGCAGCGCTCCAGGCAGGAAAGAGGGGGCTCTTTTCCTGCCCCGAAGGCAGAAGAGGTCACTAGACCACCAGGGCAGTAGTAAGTAAGGGGAAGGGAGGCTAGCAATCTGCACGTTTGTCTGGATTTCCTGCCCACCAGCCTGCCTGTTTGTCCAGAAATCCAGACAAACGGGCAGATTGGCAAAACCCACCCGGTTGCCCGAACATGTTCTCAGAAAGAGGACATGTCCGGGTAAATCCGGACATATGGTAATCCTACCTCTTGTGGCCCTCTTAGCTCAATTTTTATTTCATGAAGCTTTCAAACCTTGGTCTGCCTTCACACCTCTTGCACTTGTGCAATGGGGAACAGAAGCCAGAGCGGGAAAAAAAGGGTGGAGAGTAGTAACATGTAAATGTTGGCAGATAAAATCTTGCATGGTCCATCCAGTCTGCCCAACAAGGTGACCAGAGTTGAATCTGGCCCTCTGGACAGGTTCCACTTCTTCATGAGTAAACACTGGCATACTATCTGTATCCCTCCTTGCCACGTTTGGGGCACAGACCTTAGAAGTCTCCCCGACACCGGTCCTACTTCCCAACTAGTGGGATTGAAGTCAAAGCCCACTCCAGCCTGGATCCTGATCTGGGGTTTTTTGGTTTGCCATTTCTGGGACCCAAACCATAAAAGTCTTAGTTCTCAACGTCTGAAGCTACCATCAAAGCTCACTCCAGCTACCCAGCCAGTTAGGTTTTCAGGATATAAGAACAGAAGAGTAGCCATACTGGGTCAGACCAATGGTCCATCTAGCCCACTATCCTGTTTTCTAAACAGTGGCCAGGCCAGGTCGCAAGTACCTGGTAACATTCAGTACTACAAATCCCAGGGCAAGCAGTTGCTTCCCACATCTGTCACTAGCATATGGACTTTTCCTCCAGGAATTTGTCCAAACCTTTTTTAGATATGCTAACCACTGTTACCACATTCTCCGGCAAAGAGTTCCAGTACTTAACTCTTCATTGGGTGAAAAAATTATTCTATTTGTTTTAAAAGTATTTCCATGTAACTTCCTCAAATGCCCCCTAGTCTTTGTACTTTTTGAAAGAGTGAACAATCAATTCACTTCTACTCATTCTACACCACTCAGGATTTTGTAGACCTCAGTCATATCTCCCCTCATTCGTCTCTTTTCCAAGTTGAAGAGCCCTTACCTCTTTAGCCTTTCCTCATACGAGGAATTCCATCCCCTTTATCATTTTGGTTGCTCTTTGAACCTTTTGAGACACGGTGTCCAGAACTGAATGCAACACTCAAGGTGCGGACTCACCATGGAGCAATACATAGGCATTATAGTATTTTTGGACTTATTCATCATCCCTTTACTAATAATGCCTAGCAGAAGATTTCAGCATATTATCTACAGTGATACCCAGATCTTTTTATTGAGTTCTGACCCCCAAGGTGGGCACCAGCATCAGGTAAGTATGATTCAGATTATTTTTTCTAAAGTCACATTAAATTTCATCTGCCATTTAGATGCCCGGTCTTCCTGCAATATTTCACAGGCCGCACAAGTTTTAACAACCTTGAATAATTTTGTCTCATCTTCAAATTTAATCACCACACTTATAAATGATCTGGAAGTTGGAATGACAAGTATGTCAAATATCACTGTTCCCAGTACCGATCCCTGTGGCACTCCACTATTCACCCTTCTCCATTGAGAGAGGTGACCATTTAATCCTGCCCTCTGTTTTCTGTCCAATAATCAGTTCCTAATCCATACCAGAACCCCTTACTCTTTAAGTTTCTCAGGAGTCTCTCAAGAGGACCTTTGTCAAAAGCTTCTGAAAATCTAGATAAACTACATCAACTGGATCACCTTTATCCACATGTTTATTCTTGCCTTCAAAAAAAATGAAGCAAATTGCTGACTCTGTCCTGCCCTCCCTTCCATGTCCAGCGATTCTCCTTTGCCCCTATCCTCTCTCCCATCCATGTCCAGCATTTCGCTGCTGCCCTCCCTTCTATGTCCAGCAATTCTCCTTTGCCCCATCCTCCCCTCCATGTCCAGTGACTCACCCAGCCTCCACCTGCCCCCCTTTTCAGCCACCGAGTTCTAGTTCCAGCCCCACCTGCCCGCCCTCAGCTCCCCACCAGCCATTCTTTCGTTCCTGCCGCCACCCTGCATTTAAATCTTTTATTTTACCTCGCCGCAGCAGTGAAAGTAGGCTCGCCTCCAGCCTTCCCTTCCCTCTCAGTGTCCCACCTTCTTCTGATGTAATTTCCTGTTTCTGCGAGGGCGGGAAGGGAAGGCTGGAGGGAAGCCTGCTGCTTTCACTGCCACCGCCGTGACGAGGTAAAATAAAAGATTTAAATGCAGGGCGGAGGCAGGAACGGAAAGGAGGGCTGTCGGGGAGCTGAAGGCAGGCAGGGGAGCTGGCCCTGGGGAAAAAAGGTGCTGGTACACCGTACCAGTGCATACTGGCACAAAAAAAGTGCTGGGTTGGTTTATGCTTAGAATAGCCCACCAGCAACTAA
Organism: Microcaecilia unicolor; assembly: GCF_901765095.1. NCBI lineage: Eukaryota > Metazoa > Chordata > Amphibia > Gymnophiona > Siphonopidae > Microcaecilia > Microcaecilia unicolor. The sequence continues at coordinate 107,803,100 of NC_044042.1, forward strand.
AACTACAGCAGAATTTTAAATGCCTAGCCCAGTGATACTGAAGTGTGTGGTAACATGCTGCCATCTTCTGGAGAATGATTTTTTTGAATAAGTAACTTTGCTGGTTTTTTGCCTTCTATAGGTCATAAGTACATAAGTAATGCCATACTGGGAAAAGACCAAGGGTCCATCGAGCCCAGCATCTTGTCCACGACAGCGGCCAATCCAGGCCAAGGGCACCTGGCAAGCTTCCCAAACGTACAAACATTCTATACATGTTATTCCCGGATTGTGGATTTTTCCCAAGTCCATTTAGTAGCGGTTTATGGACTTGTCCTTTAGGAAACCGTCCAACCCCTTTTTAAACTCTGCTAGCTAACCGCCTTCACCACTTTCTCCGGCAACGAATTCCAGAGTTTAATTATACGTTGGGTGAAAAACATTTTTCCGATTTGTTTTAAATTTACTACAGTGTAGTTTCATCGCATGCCCCCTAGTCCTAGTATTTTGGAAAGCGTGAACAGACGCTTCACATCCACCTGTTCCACTCCACTCATTATTTTATAACCTCCATCATGTCTCCCCTCAGCCGTCTCTTCTCCAAGCTGAATAGCCCTAGCCTCCTTAATCTTTCTTCTGTATATGGTGGAAACTAGAGTACACACCATTTAAGCCATTTGGTAATGATGATCACAGTATAGCGCCTGACGCATCCCCTTTGGGTGAAACACGGCCTGTGTCGGGCATTTTATTAGGCTGAAATCCTACAATAAAGATTTATCTGTACCTACTACTGCTCTGCTTTGCTTGTTTCCACATTAGCCCAGGTACAGAGCATGATAGTGGAGGGTGGGGGAATGAGAAGATATGAAAGAGGGATAGAGCTGGGACATTGTGGAAGGCAGTGGTAGGAGAAGGATTGAGAGGTCACATGAGGGACATGGGAGTTTTCTTGCTAAACTACCCACATGGCAAAAAATCAGAGTGAGAAGACTCAACCTCTTGCATTTTCTGGGTTACTATTTTAATCCATAAATGCGTCAGCTAATTCTTTGCTGCTCTGATAAATGTCCTAAAACTAGTTACAAATGTCCAGTATCTACTGCTTGACTGCTGGCCTTTATTTCTCCGTACCCAAGAGGACTAATATGAACTGGTAACAGCGATGAGCATAACTGGGTTTAAAAAAAGGTTTGGACAAGTTCTTGGAGGAAGAGACTATATAGTCTGTTACTGAGATGGACATGGGGGAAGCCACTGCTTGCCCTGGGATTGGTAGCATGGAATGTTTTTACTAATTGGGTTTCCACTGTTGGAAACAGGATATTGGGCTAGATGAACCATTGGTCTGATCCAGTAGAACTATTTATAGTAACATAGTAGATGATGGCAGAAAAAGACCTGCACGGTCCATCTAGTCTGCCCACGATAAACTCATGTGTGTATACCTTACCTTGATTTGTACCTGTCTTTTTCAGGGCATAGACCGTAGAAGTCTGTCCAGCAGTATTTCCCGCCTCCCAACCACCAGTCCCGCCTCCCATCACTCCGGCACAGACCCCGTATAAGTCTGCCTTCCCCTATCCTAGCTCTCAACCACCAACCCCTCTTCCCTCCGCCACCCAATTTCAGCTAAGCTTCTGTGGATCCATTCCTTCTGCACAGGATTCCTTTATGCCTATCCCACGCATGTTTGAATACCATTTAGGATTTATCAGTACACGCTCTCCTTCCCTGTTTTATGCCTTCATACTTAAGTCACTAGGATTCTCTGTACAAGTTATTTGGCTGGCCCAAAAACAGCACTCAGGAGGCTATACAAGCAGAAGTGGTCACATGGGATCTTCATCTGCATCTCTTAATTTTGCTGTTAAGAGTCTGGGAAATATAACCAGGGTGATTGCTATCTACACTCTCAGCATTGTGCTGTAACAGCATGTCATTGCGTTATAAAGAGCAAGTGATAAATCGGATGATGAC